>NC_134458.1:10085040-10389794 GCF_047948215.1 Lycorma delicatula
AATATCCCACCCTAAAGACGTATAAAATATTTTGTGGTTTATTACTTCCAATTGCGCGAAACCTTTTCAAAAATGTATCTTCTTTTACATAAACTTTTTAATTTATATTTATTTTAAACTACTTAGGAAATTTTATTCTTCCTTCAACAGAATTGATAAAATATGAGCTTGGAAAATACCTGTCACAACAAATACTTTTTACTTCACTATTTAACCAAAATCAATTTTTTTCTCATTGGTTTCAAAATTAAAAATATTACTGGCCAAAATCATAAATACTATGCTATATTATGTCACGAAACTTCCAATAAGTAGAAGTATTATATTTAATTATTATACTTCAGTAAATGGTTTTGTTTTTGTTTTTTTTTAGTACCTCGGTGTGACATAACATAGGTTACAGAAAGAGGATGAGGCGTAATTATTAAATAGACCTATAATAAAATATATATATATATATATATAAATGGCACAGAAAAAAGAATATAGAAGACTGAAATAAACCATTAAGAGTGTAATTAGCAAATAAAAACAATTTGTTTTTATTAGAGTTGAATTGGAAATATACTTTTTATATATCATATAAGTAAGAATAAAGGAAGTTTAGAAAAGGTTTTGGAAGTGGAAGATATAAACTTCAATAACGCTGTAGAAAATAAAAAAATACTTTTGAATAATGGTTATTTTTTAAGTTTTGTAATTTTGTGTAAATTTTTAAAATCATGTCCAATAAAGATTACCACTTAAAACCGATACTAGTGTTCAATGTCTAATCCCTGAATATAATAATAATAATAATAATAATAATAATAATAATAATAATAATAATAATAATAATAATAATAATAATAATAATAATAATAATAATTCTTTTCGCTGTTTAAACGACATAAACACACATTCTTATTCAAGAAAATTACGAAGCAAGGTTTTAAAAAAAAATTATATATATAATAAAGTACAGCGAGCCAATAATTATGAAGATTTGATTTAAATTTATAAATAAATTATCAATTAGAATTAAAATAAATTACTCAAAACTTATATAAATGTATACTTTCAAGCATAAACTCAAATATCCTTTCGTTCCTTGCCGAAAACAACAAATGTGTAGTGACACCGAAAATAATATTACCAAAAGTGTTATTTTAGTTTTCATTAACGAAGGGGTCAACGGTTCCAGAAATCTTATTAGATTTTAAGCATAGTTTAGAACGGGTATTATTCTTGCTGTTTCCACAAAACCAAGAAAGATATTCATTCATAATATAAATTCATTTCTAAATATACGACTGGGTAAAATCGTTTCGTTAAGGAATAAAGCTTGAAGAAAGATTAACTTCTTGCTCGGTGTTTCAAAACGTCTATCAGTTACAAAGTATCAAAAGTTGATGAATTTTTTGAGACTAGATGGAGCATAATCATTAAAAAATCTCTCATAGAAATAGTGCATAATATTATATCATACAAACATACGTACAAGAAAAGGTTTATTTTCTTCCTCACACCAGAGAACAAGGAAAGGTTTAATAGCGTGACTTAAAACGCCGCTTTTTTCAAGTTTTTGAAAAGAAATTTTTAAATTCTATTCTACCTGTAATAAAACTTCAGTCTAGGATTTTATTACTTTTTATTTTTGAACTGATCATTGGTTGATGAAAGTTGCAAATCATGTCATTCAGTAGGCACCAAGAGTTAAATACAATAAATTGTTTTACAACTAACAAAAATCACTGAATACAGTCTAAAGTAGAGAACGACTTTTTAAGCATTTATTATAACAAAACCATTTAATTCTCCAAGAGAATCAAAAAAAATTTTTCTTCAGTCTAAATAATGATGACTACCAAATTTTAAGATTCACAGTGTTCAGTACCATATGTTATTTACTATATATTTCTTATGAGATATTTTTGTACTGTCTCTTTTTCTTCTTTTTGACAGCTGTGTATCTAGTTAGCCTAAATACAGCTGATGTTAATATATACATTTATTAATATTATTGTATTGTTCACTCTCGTTCATAACTTGACACACACATGATCTCATCTCATTTATTGTACAATACTACACAACACCGTAAAGAATATATAAATACAATATAACTTAATATGTAAAAGTAAAGAAAGAAAAATTAAATAATCATTTGAACAAGTAAATCAGTGAATTTTATTTAACGTTAAGTTATTCTATTAATTACAGTATTTAGAATAGTGGGCATGATGGCAGGCACTATTAGACTCATACTTTTTGTGAACATTTTCGTTCTCCTCCGCGGATTTGAAACTTTATTTGTGATAGTGCAGATTTAAATATGTGTTCTTTAAATTATAATTGCAGTTAATATTCAATTGGATCCAATGTAATACATAAAAAAGAATTTTATTAACTTGTCGTCTTATATTGGAATTGAGGTTACGACATCTTATCTATCCAGTATTTATGTAATATTATTTTAATTTTTTTTTTTTTTTTTTTACTTAATTTATATTATTAAGAACTTCAATATAATGGATAAAGAACAATTATTAAAACAGAGAAGGACTCTTAAATCAACCATTACACGAATTAATTCAATACATTCATTGATAATTTACAATGGATTTACAATTGATGCCACAATGGATGATACTAAAGCCCTCCAAATCAAATTGTGAAATCTTCTTGATTTACAGAATAAATATGAAATTTTATAATCTCGCCTTGAAACGGAATTTGATGATGACGATGGTCTCTCATCAGACCGTATTCAGGTTGAAGATAATTTTTGTTCCATTGAATGTAGATTACAATATCTGATAAAAAATAATACTCAAAGAATATTAATTCGAGAAGTCAATGTAAACACAGCCATTAACCAACTACAATTGCAGACAATTAATATACCAATATTTAAAGGCAATGTATTAGATTGACAGCATTACTATAGTATTTTCAACGATCTGGTTCATAATGGAAATGATTTGACTAACCTACAAAAATTGCATTACCTACATTCGTCTTCGAAGGATGATGCGTTGGTAGTTGTTAAGAATTTGCCCACTACAAATGAAAATTATATCACAGCACTAGAGCTATTAAAAAAGACATTCGACAATAAGTATATAATCGCTTTTCATAATGCCGAACGAAATTTAAAATTAAATTCTTTAAAGGGAAAATCGTTGGACAGGTTGTCCAGATTTATTATTGAAGTCTCTTTTTATGTAAATGCTTTAGAAGTATTGCAGATTCCAATTAACATATATAAGCTCATTGTAATTCAATTCTTAACTACAAAATTAAATCACAACACTTCTAAAAAAGGGAAAGAGAAACTATTAACTCAACAATCTCCCACCTTTCAAAATTTCCTAGCATTTTTCGATTCAAGGCGTCAAATTCTTGAAAATACCAACCCAAGTATGTCAATTCAACAAGATAATATAACAAACATTGTCTCTAAATGACAACGTTATAACAATCCAACAAAATTCAGCAATAAAGGATTCACTTCAAATATTAATAAACAATATATTGGAAAAATCCTTAAGTGTTATTCAAAATCTAATTATAAGAAATGTCTATTTTTTAATTACGTACGATCGTATAATCATCATTTATATGCATGTAAGAATTTTTTAAATCTATCCAATTATGATCGAGAAGACTTTCTGAGACATAACATTGCTGTCTCAATTGTTGTAAAGAACATTCGGTCACTGAATTTCATTATTCTAATATACGTAAACTTTGTTCTCAGAAACATTACATTCGTGTTCATATGGATGAATTTATTGAGTCAAAATTTAATGGCAATAAGTATGGTAATAATCATACTTCATTTAAATTGCAATTAGACAAAAACATAATTTTGTCTACGGCAATATGTAATACCAACAATGCTCATGGGGATGTTGGAACACGTCGGTCTTGTTAGATTCAGGAACTCAAGCGAATTTCTGTACATAAAAATTTACCCAAAGGTTAGGGCTTCTGTTTGTAAAACTTAATCTTCCCATGACAGGAATAAATAATTCACTTTCTCAATCTCAATACAGCGTTGTAATTATATTGCACTCTTCCACCATATACCTCTGACATTTCACATCTTAGTTTACCTAATGTCTTATTTTTAGCAGATCCTAATTTTAATATAACGAGTGATGTTGGTGTGTCAGAGATCAATTTTACCTTAGCCTTATTCTCCCTGGGAAATTTACTCGAAATTCTAAATATCCAAGAAACCAAGCCAGGATACATCCTTAGCGGTTGTCTTCCTATTATTGATAAAGACAATAATTCTATTATATCATTCTTATGCAATCACTATGGCAAATTAAAATTTACAGGGATGAAACATTACCCAAACCATTATTATCTCAACGGTTGTCTTTATATAATTAGTTATATTCGATTCAATCATTTAAGATAAATCGTTCTATAAATCCCAACAATAAATGTAAGATTAAGTCAATACAAGTACATGGCTTTCCTGATGCCGCTATAAAGAGTTATGGTTGTTGTATTTATATACGATTATTATTTGCCAACAATACGATCTTATCAAATTTACTAGGCTCAAAATCAAGATTGTCTCCTCTTAAACAGATAACTTTACCGAGATTAGAATTATGTGCTTGTTTGTTACTTTCTCGTTTGTTGATAAAGGTAACTAACTAATGCGTTACGGATAAATGTTGAGATATATTTATATACAGATTCAACAATTGCACTTTATTAGATTCACGGGCAGCCATCCATCTGGAAGATATTGGTAAGCAACAGACTTTCTGAAATTAAATAAAACTCGGCAGCTGCTAATTGACATTACGTCAAGTCTTCGAACAATCCTGATGACATATTATCTAGAGGTTGTTTCCCAAATAAATTAATCAATCATATGTCGCTATGGCGGCATGTTCCGAGTTGGCTTTCACAATCATCATTATCCTGGCCAAAAAATTACAATTCTATTATTGATAACTATTACTTGAATCCAGAATGTTTACTGAAAAAAACGTAAAACTATTTCAATGTTAAATGCGTCTACTGTTTTTTTTTTTTTATTTTATCCAAAGGTTCTCGTCTCTATATACGTTACTCCGTACATTTAGGTTTTGTTTCCGGTTTATTCATAATGTTAATTAAACCGACCAGATAAAATTTTTGGTCCATTGTCTACACAAGAACTAAATTATACTCTACCTTTTTCTTACTACAATCTAAATCTACACACGTTGGTAATGAGATAAACAGTCTTAAAGATAATCAACCCTATTGTTAAACAAAGTAAGCTTATTTCTCTTGATCCATTGTTAGATCAATTGGGTTTACTACGTGTAGGAGGTAGGCTACAACACTCTCTGTTATATTACCATGCAAAGCATCCTATTATTATAAATCCAGATGCTAATATCACCAAACTAATTATTACTACTGAACACTTAAGACATTTACATTGTGACATTCAGCTAACAGACCACTCGTTGCGTCAAAGGTACTGAATACTAAATTCTAAAAGAATTATTTCATCAGTCATTTATAAATGTTTAACTTGCTTTAAGTTTACTGCATCAACACAAATTCAAATTCACAACTTGGTCAACCACCATCTTATAGAGTGACTTCCTTTCGACCTTTCTTTGCTTGTTCAGTAGATTATAGTGTTCAGTAGATTATAAGAACGGAGGTCTAGCCGAATGAGACTGCAAATAAGACTTTTCCATAATACTGTAATTGTAGTACACTGAAATAATAGATACACAATATTTTTTTTTAATATAATTTAACAGAAGTAGGTCGATTTTGATTATGTCGAAAATAAAATGTATAAATTTTTTATAAATATATATATACGCAGACACAACATTCACTATGTGCTACAACAAATTAAAGAATGGCAGTGATCCAGCGTCCTGCAAGGTGAACATTTGCCGATTTATGAAAGTTGCATATCCTGTAATTTTGCGGGCACGAAGCATTAAACACAGTGTGTTTGTTAACAATACATATAACCTGTGTATGCATACACAGGTTAACGAATAACCTGTAAATACAGTCTAAAGTAGGAAACTTTTGCATGTCCAAAAAAAAAGGAAAAATATTTTCTTCTAATTAACTTATTTCTAATTCTATTGTTTGAATGCAAATCAGTGTTGTAGACTCACGACCGCATTTCATCATTTATTAAGAATTATTAGAAAGCGAACAATAACCATAATATCCTATTTTTTTCGTAACAGTTTCTGCCGATGTCCTGTAATAAAGTCCATTACAAAGAAAAGAAGTGTTCTAAACCAAAAGATATCAAGCACTTTACTAGAAATGTTATACCACTAAAATATAGCCTGTGTTCTCAATATCTGAAGAAAAAAATTCTTAGTTTGACTTTCGGCATTCCGAATAACACAAAGAGACAAAATTTGATTAGATAGAAAAAAATATGATTAGTAACTGTAAGAAATATATCTGAATTTTTTAACAATGCCATGCCCTAATTTTTTAGGAAAAACTAAATATTTTAAACATGTATACATCTTCTTCCTTATGATACAATAAGCCGAAATAAATCGCGCAATAACATCCCTAGAAAGGATAACAACGTCATGTTTTAATAAGTCACTGAATTTTTCAAGCAGTAAACAAGTGACTGCGTTCTTCCAATTAATTTATTTTCTACTCCTAATGACATGCACAAAACGACCGCAAAATGGAAGTTTGTAGCGTTTTGCATGAAAAAGTTTTAAAACATGCACTATTAATAAAAATATTTATTTATTAACTAAGTTTTCCCGAATACTATAGGAAAATATTAATTTTCTTAAAAGACTTTTCTTTATTCTCATGTACAGAAAAAAACAAAATAAAATAGCTTTCAATGGAAGTACGAGCACATTTTAAATATAATTAGTTTTCATCTCGCGAGAAACACGCCAATAACATATTTTGATTAATTTTTTTTTTAAAATACCACAAAGTTAACTTTTCAGAGATGTTAGTAATGTTTCGATGAAGTACAGACAACTTAGTATTTATTATAAATTTAAATAATAAAGGATAACCCTTTTTGTAGAGAATAGGTCCGTTTACCAATGTCCTTTGTTATACTGCCAGCTATCGTACAACGAACAAATATTTCTAACAATGAGAAAAGCTACCGAACCTTGGCTCGTCTACCGTACTCACGCTTCGAGTTGGGTCCGGTCCGGCAGGTAAAGAGGCTAACAGTATAAATAGTCCAGTAATACCAGCTAAAAATCAACAAGAAAAATAAGAAAGAAAACCCACTACGCGACCCGCCGTCACGGACTGGAGTCCGGAAGAATAGCCCAGCAGAGAAGCAACGTGAAGAGCAGCCATCGAAGAAGATGAAGATCTTTAGCTTTATCCACATCTTACAATTAAATACTTACAATTAATTAAATCAGCAATTGCGACTCCCTCCGGAAAAGGGGCCGCATTGCTCCCTCCAAACAACTAGGGCCCGTTGTGGCGTATTCCCGCTAGCCTATGAAGTGCTAGCACCGAAAGGACTTCAGCGGACGGTCTGAAGGGGAATTACGTTGGGAGCATCAGGCTTAAAAGCCTAGTCTCCCGCGGTCGGACCCAGTAATGGGATGAGAACGCCGGTCTAAAACGGATAGGAATGCTAATCACAAATCCGTCCATTAATATAACAAAAATTAAAAGTTATAACCGACACTAAAAATAAACCCCTGAAACGCCCGATTATAGAATCACACAGCAGCAAGGGACACTGTCCAGGCTCTGCGATTCGAAGGGAGAATTGCGATACTCCAGCCACTTTTGCATTCCATTCCCTAAAAATCAGTTCTATTAGAACCAGTCTACAAGACGTTACGACGTCAGTCCCGCAAGGGCAGTTCTGCGAGGTGTTCAGCGAGAAGTGGCTGCGAGTTGTGTGGGTTCGGCGGAGTTCCACGAACCAGTCCAGCTGGACGTTACGACAACGGTCCAGCGAGGAGGATCACGGCTGTGAGTCTGCGAGACGTCAGTCCAGCGAGGAGAGTCTTAAATCCAGTTCGATACGAGTAATTCCAGTAAACAAGAAATACTATCGGTGAGTTACAGTAAAACTATAAGTGTATAAATGAAAGAAATAATGCGATAAATTTCATTCGTAGACTATTAGGGTAGACAGCAAAGGTATTTGCAAGTGAACTTTATAGATAGTTTGTTAATATAAGACTAGTGGTTAAAAAGGGTTAAAACTAGCGATTTCTTTTGTTAATGGATTTGAATTTTGGTCTTCTTTCTATTTATCTACCAGGAATAAATTCGGAACGATTATTTATTTTGAACTCTGTCTTGTGTGTATCTGTACTGATTATTTACTATTAATATTTATCGCTATTTGATGTGAAATATTATGATTTTATTCTCTGTTGATTACGTTAGGTATTATGCTCTTTTCTTTCTTTTTCCTGTTTAGCCTCCGGTAACTACAGTTTACATAATACTTCAGAGGATGAATGAGGATGATATATATGAGTGTAAATGAAGTGTAGTCTTGTACAGTCTCAGTTCGACTGTTCCTGAGATGTGTGGTTAATTGAAACCCAACTACCAAAGAACACCAGTATCTACGAGTATTCAAGTCCGTGTAAAAATAACTGGCTTTACTAGGACTTGAACGCTGGAACTCTCGACTTCCAAATCAGATGATTTGGGAAAAGACGCGTTCACCAGTAGACCAACCCGGTGGGTTAGGTATTATGCTCTTTTTTTTGTCACATTTACTGTTTTGGTTTGGTTATGTTATGTATTAACTGTTTGATTGGTTGTTATTGACATGTAATACTATCCTGATTATTGTGGTTGTAATTACTATCATTAATATTTGTGTATTTACTATTTTTTTATTAACTGTCTTATTGTCTATTATCATGATCATCATGACCACCACCACCACCATGACTGTATTTATTATTACTGTATTATGATTACTGTATTTATCACCATTGTTATTATCATTGGTTTGACTGGTTGTAATTATGAACATTTTAAACCAATAAACATAAATTATATAAACATTCTAAACTGTCAACCTCTCAATATTCTGATTGAGCCGCGAACAACGCGACAATATATTTTAGACCAAGATTCGAAAAATAGAAACTAAACTATAATTAATTTTTAGTTTAAAAAATTTGTGTGAACATATTTTTTATTAAGCTTCTAACTTTGATTTTTTTAAATAGTTAAAGACAGAGAAGAAAAGATACATCCTAATAATACACTTTATTTTTTAAACGGTTTCAATGTGTGTTTTCATTAGTAAACAAAAAACTCCGTATTATTCTTATTCAGATCGATTTCAAAAGATGGCTGATTTGTTTATCGTTTTCTTTATTTTATTGTTCTTCACTTATTAAAAAACGTATCTTCTATATTTCAAAAATTATTTTTCTTCTTCGGTTCTTCATTGGAGGGTTTATTGTTTTTATCGGTAGTTAGTTATCATAGTCTGTGAATTTAAAATAATTTACATTTTCAAATGAAATTAGTAGTATCAAAAAATATTTATTTAAATTTTTTTCAGAATTTTTTGTAGTTACTTTGTTCTAAGCAGATAACGATTTCCGTTAACGTTTTTGTTTTGTTAAAACGGGGTTTAAAAAAAATCCTATTTTAATTTTGTTTTTACATCAAAATTTTCTGTGGAGCAGCAACGCTCTTTTGAAAAAAAATATTCCATTTTTTTTTCTATATATTTCATTCTGAAGATTCATTTTATATAAAATGTAAAATAGTCATAAACTAATAATAGGTCATATTTTTAAAGTATATTTTTATTAAAAGTACCGAACTTGTCTAATGTCTACTAAAGTCTTCAAACAGTTCTAATAAAAAAATTAAATCATTTTATAAAAAAGTTTGAAACTATAATAACCCGGTGCTCCACTCCTTTCTCGACGAGGAAACTTTTTTTAACTTTTTAGAATATTATTACAAACAAAAATATTGTTAATAATGAAACTTTAAAATCGTTAGTATTATTTTAGAATCGACAATATGTAAATATTTTATTTTAAAGATGTCCACATTCTACCGAACAAAAAGTGCTACTGGAAAAATAATATAAATCTGAAAACGTTTAATGAAATCTAACAGGGAAATATGTCTACTTATATCCACAAATGCACTTTAATTAACGATTTGTTCCATAATTTTCAAAAGTAGTGAAAATACAGACGTAGATATCACATAAATAATCAAAATGAATACATTACCTCCTAATTAACGTTTATTATTAATTATTTCCTTTTTACGAAAAACCTATATATTTCATTTTCCCCTTATATACTATTTAAAACACACACACGCGCGCGCGCGCGTATGTATATATATATATATATATTTTTTATATAACCGAAAATAAAGGATAAAGCTAATTTCATTATCAAGTTTACCTAATGTTTCTGATTGTCGGCTCTGTAAGTTCAAACAGAACTAATACTGACGGAATGAAATACCGTATCAGAAAACGTATTCCTTATTAAAATTAAAATAAAAATTAATGTTACGTAAAATAACGTATTACTTAATAATGTAACTTTTTCTACAGGCTAACAAAAAGAAATTTAATAAGTAACCAGAAACATTTCACTTTTTTTAAGCGATTACCCTACTAAAGAAAGAATTCAAATAAAATCGTAAAAATTAAATTTAAATGAAACTGTAAAAATAAGACGAATTATTTGCACGTAGCCCTACGTTGTATAAGAAATCATAATTTAAGTTCAGTTTTTGAATCGAAATCATTTTATAACGTTAAAAATTTACCAGAGAAAATCTGTAATCATTAATATATAATATGTATATAATTTATATAATACGTATAGTCATAATATGTATAATTAAGCGATTTGTAATAAAATTTTATTATGGACAAAAAAATTTTGGGTTTAACATCAACATAAGTTAACAAATTAAGATTTTCACTTATTTAAAATATTTTATTTTTAATATTAGTTACAGTGGAGTCAACTACAGTTTGTTACGTATTTCGTACTTATCGAGTCAGCGAGAACGATATACGGGATGGATGATGGGATAAAAGGTATGGAGGGGAAACTACAGACTATCGGTAGAGTGGTCTTATATATTAAATATAATTTGGCGGGTAATTTACCTGGTTTGAAGGAAGGTAAATCCGGCCGCTGATTTCGTAAGTTTGTGCTTCGGAGTCGACGGATAAACGATACGAGTCCATCCTTTCCACCTTATATCAACCGGAGAGGAAAAACAACGGAAGCTGCTGCATTGCCATACCTGACAACACAGCCACATCGTTGCACATATCTCGACAAAAACACGTTACTACGATCTCACCATAAATTTATACTGCTCCGCAGATTAAATAACTAACTTATCATTACAAAATAATATGACGGTAGGTGATCGATTGCGAGGGAAAATGAAGATTACAAAATATTTCGCGGTAAAGAACTGTCGGCACTGTCGGTATAAGGACGGGAGAGGCTAGCTGCCTCGAACGTCTACTGAATGAACAGCACCCCCACCGAGAGGGGGAAGGCCGCAGCCATGATGACGTCAGCAGCAATCAATGGCGCCCACGCTCCGACTACGTCATCGATATCGTTTCTGTAATACGTCGTCTCTCTTCATCGTCGTACGTATTACGAATTATCCGCATTTTAGAATAATTATTTTCGATACCGTGCTTTAAATTTCAATATAAACAGTATTTCGTTTATACGACCGAGGTTACCTTGTTTTAACGTTAAACCGTACTTTTAATTTTGATAACATCTCGATCGTATTAAATTCAAAAATTGAAATCTCTAAACCCGATAATAATTTTTTTGTTTTTTATCATTTTTTCAGTAACAAAATATTTCGCGGTAATTATTGAATTTACTCGTAATTTTTAGTTACAGAAATTATTTGAAATATCCTATTAAATGCATATCGTTCCCGATTTCAGTCTTATTTCTAGAATATGTCTTTGTTCTGAGTCTACCCAAAATGGCCGAACAATGATAATGAAACTTTCATGATATCATAAGATTAACCTTTTTTCACCATATCGGAGAGGTATCTGTTGAGAGCCAGACTAAGGAATGATTCCTGAAAAAGGGCAGCAGCTCTTTCAGTAGTTGTTAAGGACGTAGGTCAGGACGACTTAAACGGCCACATCAACATCACTTAGTCCTCTGAGTACTGCGCAGCTGAAAGCAATGGAAAACTACAGCTGCTTTTTTTCCAAGAAAATGTAGCTCTCTGCATTTTCACATAGCAATGATGGAGGCGCCTTCCTTGGTAAAATATTCCAGAGGTAAACTAGTCCCCCGTTCGGATCTCCGGGTGGGGACTACTAAGGAAGGAGTCACTAGAAAATTAGAATATAACATTCTACGTTTCGGAGCGTGGAATGTTAGAAGTCTAAAAACGGACGGTAGGTTAGAAAATTTAAAGAGGGAAATGGATAGGATAAATGTAGATGTAATAGGAATTAGCGAGGTTCTGTGGGAACCGACTTTTGGTTAGGTGAATTTAGAATAATTAACTCAGCTTCAAATAAAGGGCAGGAGGGAGTAGGTTTCGTAATGAACAAGAAGATAGGGTAGAGAGTAGAGTATTTCAAAATGCATACGGACAGAATCATTATAATAAAGATGAAATCAAAACGTAGCCGACAACGATTGTTAACGTCTATATGCCTACAAGCAGTCATGAAGATGATGAGGTAGAGTGTGTATACGAAGAAATGAACGAAGCAATTAAACACATAAAAGGAGATGAAAATTTAATAATAGTTGGAGATTGGAATGCAAGCATTGGAAAAGGCAAGGAAGGAAATATAGTAGGTGAATACGAGCTGGGCGAAAGGAATAAAAGGGGGGACAGAGTTATAGAGTTTTGTACGAAGTATAATTTAGTAATTGCCAACACCCAATTTAAAAATCATAATAGAAGAATATACACTTGAAAAAAGCCAGGCGATACTGCAAGGAAGCAGATAGATTATATCATGTTTAAGCAAAGATTTAGAAATCAACTCGTCAAGTGCAAAACTTACCCTTGAGCAGATATTGATAGCGACCATAATTTAATGATAATGAGGTGTAGATCGGGGTTTAAAAACCTGAAGAAAAGGTGTCAGATGAATCGGTGGAATTTAGAGAAGCTTGAGGAAAAGGGAGTAAAGAAGGTTTTTGAAGAGGACATCGCAAGAGGTCGGAGTAAAAAAAGGTAGAAATGTAGAAAAAGAATGGGAAAAAGTAAAAAGGAAATTCTTAAATCAGCAGAAGAGAACTTAGGCAGAACAAAGAGAACTGGTAGTAAAGCTTGGATTTCATACGATATATTGCAGCTGATGGATGAACGTAGAAAATACAATAATATTTTAGTGATGAAGTAAGTAAAAGGAACTATCGACAATTAAGAAATAATATAAACAGGAGGTGAAAACTAGGGAAAGAAGAGTGGATTAAAGGAAAGTGTTCAGAAGTGGAAAGTGGAACATTAGTAAAATAGACGGAGCATACAGGAAAGTTAAGGAAAATTTTGGGGTACATAAATTAAAATCTAATAATGTATTAAACAAAGATGGTACACTGATTTATAATACGAAAGGCAAAATCGATAGATGAGGATGAAAGGGGAGAAACAATAATAAGATCTGAATTTAAGACAGCATTAAAAGATTTGAATGGCAGAAAGGCTCCTGGAATAAACGGAATACCTGTAGAATTACTGCGCAATGCAGATGAGGAAGCGATTCATAGATAATGCAAACTGATGTGTAATATTTATGAAAAAGGGAAAGTTTCGTCAGACTTCAAAAAGAATGTTATAGTCATGATACCAAAGAAACCAGGAGCAGATAAATGTGAAGAACACAGAACAATTAGCTTAACTAGCCATGCATAAAAAATCTTAAGTAGAATTCTGTACAGAAGAATTGAGAGGAGAGTGAAAGAAGTGTTAGGAGAAGACAAATTTGGTTTCAGAAAAAGTATAGGAACAAGGGAAGCAATTTTAAGACACAGATTAATAGTAGAAGGAAGATTAAAGAAAAACAAACCAACATATTTGGTTTTTATTGACCTAGAAAAGGCATTCGATAACGTAGACTGGAATAAAATGTTCAGCATTTTAAAAAAAATTAGGGTTCAAATACAGAGATAGAAGAACATTTACAGGAACCAAACAGCAACAGTAATAATTGAAGAACATAAGAAAGAGGCTGTAATAAGAAAGGCGGTCCTACAAGGATGTTCCCTATCCCCGTTACTTTTTAATCTTTGCATAGAACTAACAGTTAAAGATGTTAAAGTACAATTTAGATCCGGAGTAACAGTACAAGGTGAAAAGACAAAGATGCTATGATTTGCTGATGATATAGTAATTCTAGCAGAGAGTAAAAAGGATTTAGAAGAAACAATGAACGGCATGGATGAAATCCTATGCAAGAAAATCCTATGCAAGAAATCCTATGCCCCTATAGACAAATTTCACAATAATTGTAAAAAGAATACTTTTCAGTGTACATTTTAAAGTACTTTACATTATCGTTTGTCATTTTGGAAATATTTTCAGGATAAATTAGACATCACGTATAAAGTTTTACTACAATACTACAAAAAAAAAGAAGAAATTCAAAGAAAAAATGAAAATTTGATATATAAAAACTGCTATAAAAGTACACGCGTGAATTCACACACAAGTAAAAGCGCACGCATTCGCACAAGGACAAATATACAGACTTTCAGTAGATGATGATTAGTGAAAAGTTGTGAAATTTAGAAAATAAATTATACACTAAATTGCAATTTCTCTTACAATAAAATATTAAAATAATAACAGTAAAAAAATTGGGATAATCAATTTTATGAATTGTGTTTTATTCTAACTTTCTGGAAAAATGAATCTTTTAAAAGGAGATATTTTACTTTCTATATTTTCCTCTTCATTTTATTGTTTTGTCGTAAATGAAAATACCTGTTCCGTGATTCGATTACTATTATTATTAATGTAAGATATTTCTTAGTATTTGTTAGCTTCTTTTTTTCTTCCGTTTAACTTAATTATTATGTTTTCAATTAGGAATCCATAAGTTTTCAACCAATCGACATTAATATTGAGAAGAAAGGAGAGAGGTTTTTTCTTTTATAAATAAATATATATATTTAATTTTTAAAAACGTATGTTATACCTAAAAAACTCCTAATTATATTTTTACTGTAGTGAAAGTCCGTTAATATGTATTTTTTTATATTGTTCTCTGCTACTGAAAATATTTGATTCATGATTAAGTCATAATCATTTACGTAATGATTATGTATACGTATTATTGTATCTTCGATCGTAAATTATCGTTTTAAGTTTTATTTTATTTAATTCTTATATGTTTTCCTATTGTACGAGTATATATGTCTAGTATATATATATATAAAATAATTCGATTTATTTGTTGAAACAAATTTGTTATAATTTGTTTTAAATAAGAGATTTTTTTTGTGTATTTCTGTATTGTTTTCTTTTGTATTTCTTAGAACCAACTTAGAACCAAGCAAATGTCACTTCTTTCTTTTCATGCGTTTCTCATTTTTTCGGCATGGCTTCGCTTTCCTCATCTGTTCACTTACTTCCTGTTTTCCCCTTCTTGTCACAAGAACCTTTGCGTTGTGAATTATTCTTCGAAAGTTTTTTTCTATCGTGACAGTCCTCTTCTCTCAAGCCAATCCTTAGGAGGTCCTCTTCTATCTGTTTAAGATAGTTCGAGTTACTTTTCATGTTCCACAGCTTGTCAAAGATTTGTTTGTTTAGCCTCTCTGAATTCATCCTGATTATATGTTCCTAGAAATTTAACCTTCTCTTCCTTCCGGTTTTATTATTATGTCATTTGTTTTTTGAACAGCTGTTTTTTCATGTTCTGGTTTGTGAAAAGTTTATGTTTGTATTTAAAAAATCTTTTTTTTATATAAATTACTGGTTTCCTAGTTATAGATTATTAATAAGATACTTTCATTTTTTATTTTTTATTTTATAACAAATAAATATTCCCAAAATTGTTCTTTATGTGAAATTTTCTGGTTCAAATGATATGATATTTTTTATTTATGTTTTATTATGTTTTTTAAATGACTTTAAAAATATTTTATTAAAAAAGAAAACAGTGGGTTTATAGTTTTATGGCGAATCCTTTGAAATAAGACATAATTATTTTCGGATACTACAAAAATAACAATTACGCTGTAATTAATAAGCTATTAAAATTATTTAACGGCTAATCAATCGAATTTCACTGAAAATGTTACAGATTATAATAGATTTATTTGTAATTTTAACAGTCGTAATCTTTATAAGGTTTTTAAAAACTAAGCTAACGATGTAAATAAAAGGTCTTATATTTAAATTACATATTATACTCATATATCCATCCGTAAGAAAAGGATTGATGATGTTGTTTAGTGGTGTACATTGATTAATTAGACTACTTGGACGGTTAATTAATTTCAGAATTTAATATTAGACGCCGATTAATATATACTAATCGATCATTAGACCCAAATATGAATAAAATTTCCTCATCTCCTAAGAAATTACGAGCAGAATAAGTGACTAAAGCCAAGAAAATACTTTAAAGCTATACTCTGCTGTTCATCGCTTATCGAGATTATCTTCCTCAACAATAGTTTCATTTCCTTATTGATAATTCTTGATTTCCGGCTTTTGGTTACACGGCTCATGTTCCAGCAGTTATATTCTGAAAATTTGTGGACCGATTAAACCCGTCCGTTCTTGGTTTGTTCTACTAAGAAGTAAACTCCTATGAATCTTTTGCATAATAATCCTAATGAATGAAATGACTGTTAAATAAAAAGGAACCTCCTTTTCATTATTAAACACAATATTAACAACGTAAAACATAAATAAAGAAATCTCTCCACAAAACATTTCGGACATCAGCTACCATTTGAATAATGAAAAATCAATAAATAGAATTAAAGATATTACGCTGAAAGAGAAGAATTCCTTTTTGAATTCAGTAAAGAATGACCTTCAAATATCCTAGTAAAAATATAATTCATGAGTTTCAGTAAGCATGAGAAATTTTTTATTTAACATAAATAAATTTGATTACAAGATTCTATAATTATTTGAAATTATTATTCTATCGTTTAGTATATTATTCAAACTTCCTGTATTTCAGTAGAAAGGATAAAAGATCATAAACGAAGAAATACTCGTAAAAATCATAAAAATGTTGATTATATATTTGTCTTATTTTTTATCTCTTAAATATGACAAACAGATTTACATAATATTTTTTGAAAATGTATGAAAATATTTTACCTATTTCATATCGACACAGTAAACTAAAAAGAAAAACTAATTTTACAACTACAAACGTTCCTGAATTATATAGGACTTTTGTTTTGGTATTAACCCCGGTCGAAAACAGTCTCGGCTAATCTTATTTAGTTAAATAAAAACTGTTCATCATTCTTCCAGATACTAGTTTTCTTTACCGACAAGAAGCGAACCATCCTCAACTGAAATTCCCAAAAAATAATTGCTGAAATATTTCATTAAATCTCCGTGAATAATTTGTAGAACAAATTTCAAAATAAATAATCGGAAAATCAGTTTAAAAATCACCCAAAAACATTTCTAACAAAATTTTTTGCAATTCTAATAAGTTTAAACGTTTTGGTACGTAATTTTGTTTTGCAATTTGGTGAAAAAATATTATTTTTACAAGAAGAAAAATTCCTGCTGCAAGCGTCGTTTGGCTTTTCTTCAATAAAATGGGATTCGTGATTTAATAAATCATGAATTATCGAAAGCTATTTGGTAATAAATTCGATAATTTCTTACGATCTGCTTATATTCTGTATGTTTTTCTCGATCGGTGTATCAGGAAAATATGATTGTATGTCATAAACTACATGAAATAACTTTATAAAATAAAGCTCGTGTTATAACAACAAAAAACCGTTCGTTCATACGTTTTACTTTGACGGACGAAAACAATATAAAATGATTTAAAAAGTTTGTGTTTTGTTAAAAAGTTATTATCCTGGTAAATATTGGACTAATACTAATGCAAATTATGCTGATAAAAATGAAAAAAAATATTTAAGCTACGTTTACATAATAGATTTACAATTTAAGATTAATCGAGATAAACTTAGTTTTTTTAAGGTGTTAGCAAAAAGGAGAAAATGATAAATTGAAAAATTCAGGTAAGAGTGTAAATTGAAAAATTGAAAAAAATACCAAAAACACAAGCGGTTACAAACAAGGAATAGATTTACAATTTATCTAGAAAGTTTTAATATTATTCAATTTTATTAAAATGAAAAATTTCAAAAATAGAAGACAAAAAAATAGATCAAACGGGTTTAAACTGTAAGACAATAATTTTGAAAATAAAATATTTTTAAAACTAGTAGAAAAGAAAGAAGTTTAGGGTAGAATCTTGTAAAAAAATAATAAACTTTTATTTTTTCAGACATCAAAAACGATATAAAAAATAATTTTATTCCTATTGAATTCTTTTAATTTAATCTTTTTAAAGTCCATTTTTAAATTATAAATAACTTACTAACCTTGAATTTAGGAAAATGAAGTGATATTAGAATTTTGTTGAGTTCGATTTTATGTTTACTTTTTGGAAATTTATATTATATATATATATATATATATATATATAAATTTATATTTTATCTGAATTTAAGAGAGCATTAAAAGATTTAAATGGCAGAAAGGCTCCCGGAATAGACAGAATACCTGTAGAATTACTGCGCAGTGCAGGTGAGGAAGCGATTGATAGATTATACAAACTGGTGTGTAATACTTATGAAAAAGGGTAATTTCCGTCAGACTTCAAAAAAAGTGTTATAGTCATGATACCAAAGAAAGCAGGGGCAGATAAATCTGAAGAATACAGAACAATTAGTTTAACTAGTCATGCATCAAAAATCTTAACTAGAATTCTATACAGAAGAATTGAGAGGACAGTGGAAGAAGTGTTAGGAGAAGACCAATTTGGATTCAGGAAAAGTATAGGGACAAGGGAAGCAATTTTGAGCCTCAGATTAATAGTAGAAGGAAGATTAAAGAAAAACAAACCAACATACTTGGCGTTTATAGCCCTAGAAAAGGCATTCGATAACGTAGACTGGAATAAAATGTTCAGCATTTAAAAAAAATTAGGGTTCAAATACAGAGGTAGAAGAACAATTGCTAACATGTACAGGAACCAAACAGCAACAGTAATAATTGAAGAACATAAGAAAGAAGCCGTAATAAGAAAGGGAGTCCGACAAGGATGTTCCCTATCTCCGTTACTTTTTAATCTTTACATGGAACTAGCAGTTAATGATGTTAAAGAACAATTTAGATTCGGAGTAACAGTACAAGGTGAAAAGATAAAGATGCTACGATTTGCTGATGATATAGTAATTCTAGCCGAAAGTAAAAACGATTTAGAAGAAACAATGAACGGCATAGATGAAGTCCTACGCAAAAACTATCGCATGAAAATAAACAAGAACAAAACAAAAGTAATGAAATGTCGTAGAAATAACAAAGATGGACCATTGAATGTGAAAATAGGAGGAGAAAAGATTATGGAGGTAGAAGAATTTTGTTATTTGGGAAGTAGAATTACAAAAGATGGACGAACCAGGAGCGATATAAAATGCCGAATAGCACAAGCGAAACGAGCCTTCAGTAAGAAATATAATTTGTTTACATCAAAAATTAATTTAAATGTCAGGAAAAGATTTTTGAAAGTATATGTTTGGAGTGTCGCTTTATATGGAAGTGAAACTTGTACAATCGGAGTATCTGAGAAGAAAAGATTAGAAGCTTTTGAAATGCGGTGCTATAGGAGAATGTTAAAAATCAGATGGGTGGATAAAGTTACAAATGAAGAGGTATTGCGGCAAATAGATGAAGAAAGAAGCATTTGGAAAAATATAGTTAAAAGAAGAGACAGACTTATAGGCCACATACTAAGGCATCCTGGATTAGTCGCTTTAATATTGGAAGGACAGGTAGAAGGAAAAAATTGTGTAGGCAGGCCACGTTTGGAATATGTAAAACAAGTTGTTAGGGATGTAGGATGTAGAGGGTATACTGAAATTAAACGACTAGCACTAGAAAGGGAATCTTGGAGAGCTGCATCAAACCAGTCGAATGACTGAAGACAAAAAAAAATTTATATTATTTAGAAATATTTGGTTTTATTAAAAATATGCCCATAAGTAAAAAATATATAAAAAACCCGTTCTCAAGAAATTTTAAAATCTATAATCTTGTGTCTTGATGAAAATAAGAAGAATAATGCATAGAAATCCTATTAAGCAACTTTTCAAATTTCAAATCGTTTCGAATCGTGATAATTTTGTATATGCACATTGAAAGTAATCGCACTGTGTGTAGTAGTGAGAAAATGAAATTAGTGTTTTTGTCGGGAAAACGGTGTTTTCAGCTTTGAAGACAATGGTTATGTTGTTCATGTTGGTAGACAACGGTTATTGCTGGGACTGTAAGGAAATTGACAACTACAATCTAAAGGTAATTTTTATGAATTTATTGATTTTTTATTAAACTGATCTAAAAACGTTGTTTTTTATTTATTTTATGTCATCGTATACATCATGATGAAAGAGAACAAAACCATAAATCGTTCTAAAAATGTATTTTTTTTATTTTACGTCATCATAAAAATCAGTTACACATTTGTTTCCCGTTAAAGCACTCGAATCGTATACTTCGTGTCGAAACTGTATGTCAGTTATTTTCTCAGCGACTCAATAGTTTACATCAAGCCGAAAATGAACGGCACCATTTCAGTTTCCAGTTAAAGCTTGGAATCGTACACCTACAGTCGAAACTGAATGCCACACATCAGTTTTCTCAACGGAAATTAAAAATGATTACATTATAATATTTAAAATAACCCTAAAAAACAATTCCAGTATATAAGTGTTAGTGAGTTTCTTTATCACCCCCAAAAAGAACCGCCTACACCCAAAAAAAAAAATTATATAAAAAATATACCGCAAGGATCGTGAAGCATTGCTAACAATTCTTATAAAGTAATTGCAGCAATATTTCATAATGGGCAGAATATGCAGAATGTCAAAGGAGAAAACATATTGGATCCTGATAGACGATTTAAGCATTCCCAAAGAAAGATGGCTAAAAATTCAAGAGATACCTATATATTTTTCTTAGAGAAAAGTAAATAATCAACATACAATTTAACAAGATATAACAAAAATAGCTGATATTACAACCACCAAAAAAACAATCTCAGTGTAAAACTGTTAGTGAATCTCCTAATCACACCTCCCCAAACAAAAAAACATTTTACTTGAAAAGAGGCCCAAAAGACAATTGTTTGCCCTGAATACCGACAAAAACAAAATGATATAAAAAATGGTGAATAATACAAACACTTGCAGTGTGAAGGTATTTCTCAAAAAAATAATCGTTTGCCCCAAATCTGAAAAAAATTGATAACCAAAGAAACTGAATAATATTTGATCCTCTCAAACTTCTCTAAAACACAATTCTTTACTTCAAACGCATAGAAAAAATATATTTAATAAATTAAGTTGTGCAAAATCATGAGAACATTAAAAAAATTCGCTAGCAACGGGTCTGTTTTTTTCTATTTTCATCCGTCGAAGACTGTCTTTTCTTGTTATATTAGATAAAAGCAAACATTACTGTTTATTTTCTTTGGATCTTAGGACCCAAATACAGGCTATTTTTGTTTAACAAGTGTGTCTGGAATTTGTAAAAAACCTAAACATACTGTCAAACATCCTTCATTGCAATCTGCTGTCAGGCCTGTGTCTCAGAGTGAAATTACTCCAGTTCCTGAGCCACCCGTGAATGTATGTTTCGAAAGCAACGATGAAGAATCAGGCAGTACTGAAGAAGACAACAATGATTTTGATTTTGAATTATCTTCCAATAAGCCACATCTTATATCACAAAGTGAATTAAATGACTTGGTTAGGGATTTAAATTTATCAAAAAGCTGAACTGTTAGGATCAAGACTGCAAGGTTGAAATTTACTTCAGAAAAATACAAAATTTTCGGGTTTTCGAAGCCGACAAAAAGAACTTTGTCAGTACTTTATCGATGAAAATAATTTGGTTTATTGCACAAATATTGATGAGCTTATGTTGCACTTGGGACAAGTTCATAAACCTTAGGACTGGCGCCTTTTCATAGATTCGTCCAAGTATAGTTTAAAAATGGTTCTACTACACAACGGTAATAAATATCCTTCGATACCGATCGCTTATGGTATTAATTTGAAAGAGACATACGATGTGATGAAAGAAGTTCTCAAAAAATAAATTATAAAAAACATAAGCTGAAACATATGTGGTGATTTGAAAGTTATAGCTATTTTGTTAAGCATGCAGTTTATAATAAATACATGTGTTTTCTTTGCGAATTGGGCAGTCGAGCTAGGGATAAACATTATGTTACCAAAGAGTAGAAGAAACGAGACACCTTAACTCCAAATGGGAAAAATATTATTCATGAGCCTTTAGCTGAACCCCAAAAAATATTTTTACCCCCTCGCCATATCAAGCTAAGACTAATGAAAAATTTTCTAAAAGCAATGAAGAAGGATAGTCCTGGATTTTTGTACACCAGGCAGAAATTTCTGAATGTAAGTGAAGGAAAAATTAAAGAAGGAATATTTGTTGGTCCTTATATAAGAGAGTTGGTCAAAGATGACGTATTTAACAATGTTAAATAATGTAGAAAGTGCAGATTGGGCTTCATTTAAATACGTTTGCAAAACTTTTCTCGGCAAATAAAAATCCAATTACCACGATATTGTTAATCAACTTTTTACTTCATACAAATACATTTCCTCCACTCATATCTGGATTTTTTCTGGACAACCTCGGAGACGTCCAAGGCTTTCCACCAAGACATTTCGGCGATGGAAAGCCGCTATAAAGGGAAATGGAATACTAACATGCTAGCCGATTATTGTTGAACATTAATACGGGATGTGCCTGAGGCTATTTATAAAAAAAAAAGCATCAGCGAAATCATTCTAATACAGGTATAGTCATGCAAAATTATAAATTTTACAGATTTTAACTATATTTTCCCTTAATTATTTTGAAGCGTAATTTATTTAAGACTAAGGGTAATAGAAAAATTGTATTTACAGATTTGTAGTGTACCCAGAAAAACAATTCAAGAAATGGTATCACACTTAGAGAAACATTAAAACAAATTTTTTTGTCTATCAGTGATAATATCGGTGATTCATGCGAACATGTTAAACCATCCATGACAAAGAAACACATAAAAAAAAACTGGTTTACAAAAAAAAACAAGAAAAAACATGCAAGTTACTCAATCGTTAAGGGCAAAATCTATTTAAAGTAAAATTATTATGCTTTTAATATTATGTATTTGAAACAGCCCCGTCGCGAGTGAATCGTTTTATGTTTTTTCAAGTTTTTGCACGACTTTATTAAATATTTTTTCGTTGCGTTTGAAGCAAAGAATTGTATTTTACAGAAGCTTGAGAGTAGCAAGCAGTAATCAGTTTCTTGGTATATCAATATTTTCGGATTCGGGGCAAAATTGTTTTTTTTTTTTAGGGATACCTTCGCACAGTAAGTATTTGTATTATTCACCTTTTTTTTTATGTCGTTCTGTTTTAGTAGGTATTCAAGACAAACAATTGTGTTTTGAGCCTCTTTTCAACTAAAATCTTTTGGGGGGTTTGCGAGGAGATAAGGAGATTCACTAACACTTTTACTCTGAAGTTGTTTTTTTTTTTTTGTGTTTGTGATACAGTTAATACTGAGAATGTAGGTTTTTGTTCTTGTGTTGAGATTAAGATAATACAGAATAAAGAGAAATGGAGAAATTAGAAATTAATCGAATAAATCGACTGTAAATTGATAAAAAAACAAACACAGACACTCTGTAACAGACACATTGTGCATGTGTTTTAGGGATTGTTTATGTATATGTAACGATGGTATTTAGGATATTTTTCCGATACGTAATTATTTAAAGATACCCGGTGATGATAAAATGTTACATGCAAATATTCAAAACTTTTCCAATATTTATGCATACGCTGTTCAGAAAATATTAACCGAAGACTATTAGCTAACTTATTGACTAATAAAAAATAATACTGGCTTAGTAGGACATGTTATTGATTTTGCAACGCCAATGTTTTCTTTTTCATACATAATCCAGTAAACATAAAAAAACTCATAACGTAAATTACAAACGAATCAATTTTATTATCATTAGCTTTCATACAGTGTTTTTAAAAGTCAGTCGAATAATTTTATTTTTTAACGGTTATGGAATAATTCATCCGCAATAAAATTATATTTTAAATGATAATTTAGTAGAAAACTAAACTTATATTTAATCTAGAATTATTTTTTCCTTCTTTTAATTTTTTGCTTAATTTTAAGCCATTATTAGTGAAAATACTATTTGGAAATGGAACTTCTTAATGGATATGATATCTAAAGATTAATTAGTTTTGAATTTATTAACTGATCATTTCGAATATTGATTTTTTTTTGTCAGACAACAACTTTAGAAGAAGATATAGAATACGTGCTAATATAAGCGTAAATTGTTTTTTTAATATCACTCCAGAGTGTAAGGTGCTTTGTAGCGATAACGGTGGTAGTAATTTGGACAATAAGAAAAATGAAAACGAAATGAGCAAAGACTTGTAAAATGTAGTTAAGCTATTATAAGATAATATCGAAAATTATATGCGTAAATTAAGATAGAATTGACAACATTTTAAGGAACGGCAAAGGAAACTTATTTAAATGTCGGAAGCCAAGTCAATTCACGTAATATAATTTAATTTAATTGTAAAATGGGAATTAAGAAATAAAGCCAAATAAAACAGCATGACAAAACGGGGTAACAGTTTAATATTTACAAACGGCGTATATTCAAATTACTTGAATATAGTTCTTCAAAAACGTTTTTCGGAGCTAATTACGCAACTCCTTAAGTAACCGGTAGCATCGTTGTTAATGTTCATCGGTAGACGAACACTATTAACAACTTTACTAAAGAGAAAGCTGCACTAATAATAACCTCTGAAAGCCCCTCTAAAAGAATAATTTGGTTTTAGTTTTTAGTGATCCATTTTCAATTTTCAATATTTCTCTAAAATATATTTACACCATGAATATAGATTATGTGGATTTTCGATATTATTTATCGACACTCACTCAATTTAATATCAATAATTAGCCATTTTTTAATAAGTAAATATTTTTATATTAAAAGATAAACGTAAACATCTGTCATTTTAAGATACGACAGATTAAATTTAATATTAGTTGTGAACTAGTAAAATTAAACGATAACAAAATAAGTTTTTTCACTCCTGTTTTTTTTTTTTTAATTTTAGAGACAATAATAAAACATGAATAAATTTAATTTCCTTAATTTTTTCAGAAGTTTTACATTGAAATAGGAAATCGAAATAGGATCAGGCGACTTAATTGAAAAAGAGAACTCAAATCGCTTCACTACATTATTCTACTAATACCTTATATATACTTTTTCAGTTACTTTACAGTAAAGATAATCCATAAATACAAAGGAGATAATAATAAAACTATAAAAATCAAAATATTTAAATTAAAACTATTTACAGAAAATATTCTAGTACTAAATTCAAACGTAATGACCGGTTACAATCGAGTTCAATGATTGTATTGCACTTAATATTAAAGATCTTGTCTGTTCACTTACAGTGGCGACTTTAGATTTATATATCTATAGATTTTTTATTTGATAAGTAAAATACAAACCTTCAATCAGAACTACACGGTTCAAATATTTTTAGAAAGGCTTATTTATTTTCAAATTAAAAAATTGCATTTAAAAAAACATTTTTTTAAACTATTTCCGTTAAGATGAAACCGGAAGGTAGATTTTTTAAATATTAACTGATATTTTAATCCGGTCATCTATTATTTCTAAAACCGGAAATACAATTTTTACATTTTTTATGATGCTTGTTTGTAATGTTTTACATTGATTTTAATACGTTTGTATCTCTTCGTCTGCATTTAAAAAAAAAACATTATCCTGAATTTTTTTAAATTCACGTTTTTCAACCAATAAGTTTAATAAATTTATAATTTTCGTAACTTTTTTCTAAATAAAAATTTATCTTATATTTTCCTTTCCTAATATCTATTTTTTTCTACAAGAAAAAACTTCAAATACAAAGATTTCTAAAATTCGAAATACTTTTTAAATCAATAATAGGGTTTCAAATTGTTCATATGTTGATTTCGAGTATTTTTTATTTTTCATATATGAATGAGGAAATATAAAAAGTAAAAAATTGACAAATGAGGAAATTCAAGAAATCAAAAAACCTTCTATTGCTTAAAAATGAACTGTAAAAGTGGTATTAACTGGTCTTAGATAACTGACTGAGTCGAGTTTGGATACTAAGCTCCGGGTTTCTAGTAGTTTTGGATTGGTTTTTTCGTGATTTCTTATGGGACAAGCATCGGATCGGTTAAAGTAGAGGACAACAGACATTTCTGTAAATTTTCAAGATTTTTGGCCTACGGATTACTGTGTTTTTTCGATTTTTCATTTGTAATGTGTTTTACATATTAAATTACATATACTAAGTGAGGTTAGCTTGGAAAAATTCTAAGCTGAAGACAGGACACAGGACAGGGGAAGCACGTCATCGCCTTTAGTGGTAAACAACCACTTAGAATATTTTTCATCAATTTGTGAGTATAGTGCAAATTTTTTCAAAGTACTGGACGAGATTTATAAGGGGAATCTTCCTTACTCGATATTTCCTTTCCTACATTTTCCAATCAAAAATCCTCCCGGATCTACGTGATTCCGGTAAATCTCCTTCCATAGACCCCCAACCCCCCAAAATTTTGGGGAGCTGTTTTTTGGTCGTTACATTTTCGACCCCCCTTCCCCTCAGAATTTTTTTGAGTGAAGTTTTGGGGAGATACATTTTACCTACCCCCCAAAAAAAACCCGACCGCCTTCCCAAAATTCCCCCTTACCACCGCGTGGAGTATCGTTAGACGCGGGATCAGGTCCTGATCACAGGAAAAATACTGGTGACTCGTTATATTAACGACATGGAAGAAAAAATGGAACAAAGTTCCTCGGGGCCTTCTAGTGCCCCGGTAAAGACCCATATGCGCGTGACGGAAAATAAAGGTGTCAAGAGAGCCAAGGCAAATTCCTCAGAAGAGGAAGAAGTGGCTTTAACTCAAGAGTTAACCTACGCGTTGATGACTGCGTCAAAATCTAGAGAAAGCCATGGTGACTCATCAGATAGTACACGAGAGAGAACTAATAGATATCTATAAAAACTTTCAGCAGCTTAGTGACAATACCATCGGCTGAGACATGTGTACAGTCTACACAGACTGACCCTAATCAACCTGAGGAGCAAACTGACATACTAGAGACCGACTTGACAGATGAACAGCTGTTGAACAGACTACCTGCCCGTTAGTCAACCTGGGCAATGGGCAGTGTAAAGCCCGTCGATACGATTCCGGAGGTAGCAGACAAGTGTTTGTTTATTGATTTAAGTAAACAACGTAAGATGTAGGAGAGCAAATTTGCTGGCAAAAAACAGAAGATATCAGCGTGGAGGCAATATCATTTATTGATGATGAATTGGAAATATCCTATGTGTATAGTGTAAGTATAGCGTCCTCTTCACCCCTGAAGAGGAGGCAAGAAACACTGCTTCAGTATTATTGAAGACAATTAAAAAATGAAAGATACGGTCACAAAGGAAGAAGCTGGCGAGGTCCTATCTTTAAGGAAAGGGAGGAATGAAGAACTCGTGATCCGAATTATAGGGGCCAGAAAGCAGGAGAGTTCACCACTCTCTTGAGAGATAGAGCGGCGGAACTTCAGGTTGATATGCGCACGAGAGGCGACAGGCGTACGGTCGTACACATAAAAGATATGGAATACGACACCACGATGAATGAAATTGCGGAGGCAGTGTCCAGAGTTATAGGCTAGGGAGAACATTAAACAATAACCTCGATACGCAATGCGTACCGAAACACGAAAAATGCCACGGGATCACCTCGCACAGAGGGGCAGTGCAATTAGGGGCCTCGCGTTTGAAGGTGGGCTGGGTACATTGTCAAACATATATTAGAGTCGAGGGTGAGCGTTGCTACCGCTGCTGGGGAACAGGGCACGGAAGCAGAGATTGCAAGGGTCCAGACAGAACGACATTATGCTACAATTGTGGTGGTAGCGGCCACCGAATAAGGGATTGTCGAGAGGCAATGAAATGTCTCTACTGTTCATCAAGAGACCACCGCACCGGAGGAGTGGAGTGCGATGGTTAGAGCGCTTCTTGCCAATACTAACAGAAGTCTCCTGTCCTATTTTCTGGTTGGGGAGATAAATTTTATAATGTTAACAGAGCCAAACATGTATTCAGCTCCCAAGTCTGAATAGGTCACTGACACTTCAGGAGATGTGGCAATTAAGAGCATAAGTGGTAGATATGACTACAGCCTCTACTATAGAACTAACGGTATAATAGCCATAGAACTACAGAAAATTACCCTGATAGCCATCTATATAAGTACTAATGTGCCACTGGTGGAATAAAACCAGAATTATGGTGTTACAGGGACTAAAAATGAATGCTCCCAAAAGGACTGTGGTGATGGGGGACTTCAACTGTAGAACAGTAGCTGCCGGGGCGGAATCCTCCAACAACAGGGGAAATATTATAGAGGATCTAATAACTACTGCAAATTTAACTTGTCTGAAAGATGACTCGCCGTCCTATCAAGCGCGGGGACATGTACCTAACCTTAGTGGATAGCAGGATTCCACAAAAATGTTTGAGATGGTCTTGGACTCTGAGATCGCCAGTGACCACTTAGCCATCATTTGAGATGGCTAAGTCATCTGAGATGGAAGATGACATGGAAGTCAATAGGGCCAGAAACCTGACTTTTAGGTTGACGAGTTATCAGACGGACAGAGTGGTCAGACGAGTTGCTGAAAAGCTAATGGATGGCAGGATTATCACCCCGGAAATCTTACAGCAAACCAATATGACCGAACTTTTACGGCTATCAAAGAACGTCGTTACCCATCACCCTGTCTACTGGTGGTCTGAAGAAATAGCTGAACACAGGAGAATGTTGCAGGCCTTGAAACTACGAGCACAAAGACTAAGACGGACGGGAACCGATAATGACATACGAACTAATGCAATGGATCAATATCGGGCGGCGAGGATGCTGCTTAATTATCAGATAAAGAGGACCAAGCGGGAGAAATGGCAGGAGCTATGTGGAGAGTTAGACACTGACCCCTGGGAGCGGGCGAAAACCATCTGGGCTGTCCACCCCAGCCCTACACTATTATATGCGGGCCCGTTCTTGAGAGCCCGCATGCTGAGGTGTGTGGATTCCTGTGATGAGGCGGGGACTCCATGGGAGTATTAGGCGCAAGAACAAAAAAAAAAAGACCGAGTACCGGCCGGTGGTGTGGGGGCTGGATACGTCGTAGACAGCTTTGGTTCCTTGCACTGCCGGTTAGAGGCAGGCACAGTTAAAGACCGAGACCCATTCGTTGGCGGTCGCGGGGGGGGGGGGAGAACGGCATAGCCGGGCCCGGTGCCCCCTCGTCGGTGATTTGAGGCAGGCAAAATAATAAGATCCAACCGGGGTGGCCGACCCGCCGTGCCGGATGTGAAGCCGGTGGGTGGGGAGGCTGCCTTAGGGTAAAGGACACCTCCCTGAGGTGTACTTAATGGGATGTCCGGTTCAGGGATGTAGTAGTAAAAAAAAAAAAAAAAACAAAAACAATACCTGACTAACCCACAAAAAAAATTAGTTTATATCTTTTCGGTATTAAACTAAGAAAAGAACTAATTTAGAATTAAATTAAAATTAATATTAGTTGAGAAAAGATTTTCACGTAAATATATATATGTGTGTGTGTGTAAGTTGGGGGGGGGGGGAGAGAAAGAGAGAGAGAGAGAAGAAGTCAAAAAGACATATAACAGCGTGTAAGTACGCTTAAATCGGTCATCGCTTGAAAATTCTTCCCAATACTGGGACACTAATCACACTGAAGGGCGTATCTTGTTTAAATAGTTTGTTAAGACTATAAATGTATGCATAGTTTACTTCTAAATTCAATTTCCCTTAAATTTTAAATTATAACATCTAATAAATGGTTCTGATTTTGATAGTGGGTATCTTTTCCTTTAATACGAGCATATCAAAGAGGAGATGCGTGCAAAAGGTTATTGAATGTATGAAAATGCAAAAAATCTGTTTCACTTTTTTTATGAGTAAAAGATGTAATAATAAAATCAATAATAAATTATGATATGAATCTTTAAGTTATATCTATTTTATTTGTTTAATAAATACAGTACTCAATTAAGTGAGATTAACTATTAACGGAAAAGATTAGATTAACTTGATCATTAAATTGACTATGTTTTTGACCATATGATGGTCGCCGATGAAACTGAACTATAACTATAACATTTTGAAACGGCTAACCCAACCGAATTTAATAAATACAATAACATTTTCAGTCGTTCATAAATTCTTTAAATAATGCATTCGTTAAATTATAATTTATAAAAATTACCTTTAATCTAATAAGAAACAATTAAATGGGTTAGATTATTTATTCGTTAAATAGGAAACTATTTATCTAGAGTATAAATATTATAAAATATATAATTATAAATAAACCTGAAATAATACAAAATAGTTGTTATATTTTTTCACAGCAAGGTTTATTAACTGCATAACTAAAAATAAAAATTAAATAAGTTCGAATCGTTCTCTTTTCCTGAATTTCATTTTGGACAAACGTTCTATTTTGTTTTAGTTCCGTACAATCGTAGATGTAAATGAATATATTGTAACTTAATCGTTTGAGCCGACAAAACCTACGTTTTTTGTATTTTGAGGAAGAAATTTGTGTTTTATAAAGCGAACAAACACATTAAAAGTGTAACGCGAAGAGAGAGAAAAGTAAAAAGCGCGATAGAAAGGGAGAAAGAAAAATAAAGAAAAGAGGAGTTACGGTGTTACCGAAGTAAGGGGAGCACATGACGTCACAATGACGCTGCTGCTCGTATCGATCGTCGGTACCACGCTCACGCTCACACACATGACCCTCTTCCCCTCTTTTCCACTACCCCGTCGTTCTAATGGGGCACAACTAAATTTGGTCTCTCATTCTTATTTTAATATAAATAGGCCTATATTCAATTTCCGGTCATATTCTTTCTTTTTTAATGATATAGAAATTTATACTGCTTAATTTTCGTTTCATAGATATTTAAATTAAAACCAAATAATAATATAATAATATTTTCTGTGATATCGCAAACAATAAGAATTCTACTAAAATAAATGCTAAACATTCCTTAATTCTGTTTTTAGTAAACACGACCTATTCCCTTTTTTGTGTAAGCAAACAAAGAATTCGTTAATTCTGATCACAAATATCCTCTAATTTTATAATTAACGTAATTTAATCTTCATAGAGAATACGCAACATTTTACAACGATTATATAAATGAACAAGGAGTGTCTCAGATGCGTCATCAAGCAGCGACCATCTCGGTACGATATAAAAAAATCTCATCTCTTCACATTTGAATGTATTCGTTTTTTCAAAAAATAATCAGTCAGAAAAGAGGATAAATAAAATATTTTTCATTTAATTATCGATTAAGCCATTTATTGCGCTTTGAACTAGTCGACATTTTGATATAACGTCGCTATCAAATTATGATATAAATAAAAATATCTCATAAATGCTTATAGAAAGTATAAAATATCATTAATTGATCGACAGGTAAATCAAGGAGTTCCAGCGTGTGCCTCAAAAATAACTGGGTAAATGATGTTTGACAGTCGTATGATTTTTTGAAACTATGTTTTTACAATTTCTTTTCGGATAATTTTACAATTTCCCAATCTTTATGTTTACAGTCCCAAATAAAAAAAATCAGCTAAATCAAACCGGCTCATCTATTGAAAGAATTTTTTTTAAAAAGATTATTTCTTCTATTTAATATAAGATCAATATCCGTAAAATTAAAATTTTTAATTCATTTTCATTAAGGAGGAAATGGAACTACATATTAATACTTTTTATTAAAACGTCATTTCTTTCAATTCACTGTTAAGATAAATTAATCGAATAAGTTTCATTGAAATCGGTTTCGTGGTTCTTGTTTGAGGGGGTGAACAAACAGGCATATTATTTTAAGTAATACTTTAACGGTTCAGCTAGGACTGATCTATAAAAAGATAATAAACAGTCCGATTAAACAAGGATCATTTTCTTTCATATAAAAAAAACTTCTATGATTAATGTTTACCGAATTTCTAATAATTTCTTCCACCATTCATCTCATTTGTCTTTAGTAATTCAGAGTGTATTAATTTTTAATAAAATTTAAAGGGGAATTTGAAATTCAGGTAAATAGACGAATCAGTAAAATAAGAGTGAACAAATGAAATACGTGAAGTCAAAAGAGAAGACTATTTGAAATAATTCAAGAAAAATTAACTAATAATAATAATAATTCAGTTGTTTCACGAGAAAATAATATATGTTAAACGTCATATTAAAAGGTTAAATAAAAATAAACAATAATAATTTGCCTTTTTACCTTTTTAAATAAAAAAGGTAAAAAGGCAAAAAATTGTTTATGATCTGACAAGAAACTGAAATTATCCGGAAGGAGAATATAAACACAATTTAATGAAGCAATCAATTATGCTAAAAAACTACTTTAAGACTGATGGTCGTAATACAAAAAAAAACAGTTGTGTATTTTGTGAAATTTTTTAAATATTTACCTTGAGGACTTGTTTTTATTTCACATCTTAATTTCTTTAGTATAACTAATTATAATTTGTTTTACAATATTAATAACAGTTCAAAATGATGGAGCTTAACTGCAAACGTTGACTACATCGGTTAGTCTTTGAAATGAAGATTATAAGAAATATGGGACCTTTAAATGAAGGAAACTGATCGAAAATTAGGTAGTGATAAAACGGCAAAATTTATAAAAAAAATTGATTATTCTGCTCTTCATAGAAATCTAAAGAATTCCATATTTCAAGAGCTATGTAAAACGGATGTCAGTGGAAAGTTAGTGAAAGAGATTGATATAGAATATTGGGGATGATATGAAAACGATGAAGAGTGACCGGAATTGTGGCAGATTGTGAGAGAGAGAAAGCGTGAGAGAGAGACCAATAACTGAGCCGGAGTGTAACTCAACAGAATCTCTCGTTTCACTCGCTGAAACCTAAAAATAACTCGCGATATCCAGTTGCTTCCTTTTTTACCTCGCTTCACTGAGGACGTTTCTATGGTATGCGTGCATCGTTGAGGAAAAAATCTTGTTTGATTTATTTGAATGAAAATTATTTAATAGAACCCTTGTTCATATATTTATTAAAAAATTGTGTAAAATTCAAATATTTTTAACTTATTTATGAATGAATAAGTAATCAAATTCAGTTTCATCAAGAGAAACTAGATTTTCCTTTATATTTTCAAATAATTGTGTTCTTTAAAACCGCTTAAAACTATATACTTTTTATCAATTAACTCTTAAAAATATTTTTGAAATATTTATTATGAAACAATAAATATCATACATGTTTTTACCAGGATCGTTCAAAATACGACAAAAATTACAAGTAATTTTTTTTTCAATTTCAAGCATTCGTTTCATTCTTTATTTTTTGACGCCTCCATAATGAGTAAATAATACTTCTTTCAAGCAGGAATTTAATGTTCTGGGGATATTTTAATTTAAAATTAAGTATAGATTTCTCTTAAGGTTAAAGATAAATTCATTATTAAATCGACAGATATAAATTCAATTTTTCGTACGTAGATTTTTTTAATCGTTACAGCAGTATTTAAATTATTAATTAGTATTAAAAGTGTTTTAAGCGTAATATAATATTTTTACCACGTTTAGCATTCCTTGACAGTGTACTACTCGTATATAGTGGAATTTTTAATGAAACTACTTTCTTTTTATAATAAACAAATAAAAGTTTATTAGACAGCTAGTAATTCTTCGAAGTTAATAAAGTTAAATAAATTATTATTTGTCTTCAAGCCGTTTCACTAAAACAAGAATTATGTTTTAATTAAATGTGAGAACGACATAAATAAATGTAGAACAAAACGATTCTCAATTAAAGATACTTTCAATTATGAGCATATTCTACATCTCATTGGTAAACAAAGGCTCAATGAATGTTGTAAATTAATTCAAACCCATTAAATAAATAAACACTGAAATACCAGAATTCCATCTGAACAATCGATTATTTAATAAAGGTTTTTATACTCGTAGCTTTAGATGCTGTAGGTTTATAGAGATTTCACACACAAACACACCCCCCCCCCCCCCACCACACACACACACACACACAAAGTCTTATATAAGTGCTGTATACAAGAAGAAAAATCATTAACCAGCTTCTGAATTAACTCAGCCCTTTCAACCTTGGCGCTCTCAGATTTTATCCGAAAAAATCTGTTCCACAATTTCTGAACTAAAGTTCTATCTCCGATCCGCTAAATCGGCTAAAATTTGGTATCTGGGTTTTTAGGTGTCGATTTTGAATAACCCTTAATCCAAAACAAAACATTTAAAAAGTCATAAAAATTTCCGGAAGATGTATGGACATACGTCACGTATGTTGCACTGTATTTTTATTACCACTCAGGATTCGCTTAACATAAATTCTTCGAAAATGACTCAAAAAACGTCTATGTATGGGGCATTGATGGCATTAAATTTTGGACAAAATTAATAAAGATAGGAGTAAATTTCGCCATTTTGAATTTGTATTTATTTGTAAAGTGGTCGTAGAAACTGAGCTTTAGTATGATAAAATTAGTTACTAAGTTATTTAAAATTCCAAAGTTTTAAGTCGATTGGGCTTTGAAGCAATATTCAACAGTTTTTGCGTCATACCTCTAAAACATGTGCAATAAGAAAGTTGAAATACGACACAAATATTTGGCTACATATATATATTTATATATAAGTTATGTTACAGTAAAATCCTGACCCGTTGCATTTCATAGGCCATGTGCGTTGGATATCATTAAATACTAAGAAATCCAACGTGTGATGGAATTTAACGCAGCTGCATCCTTTGTTAACTGTGAGAATAGTTGGTTAGTCCACGCATGGCTCTCGTTCGACACACATCGTTCTATTTTATAGATCATAAGCGTGTACGTATAATGATGTAAAACTATTTAAGTGCATATTAAATAGTTAACAATTAATTATTAACAGTTAAATGTATATTAATTGAAATAATATTAATCGTTAAAAATAAAGTTCGTTTTTTTAAAAACAGAACTTGAGTTCGAAACTTATCTGGCGCAGTCAGCAGAACACCTTGAGGACGGTTAGCCGATATAATCGAACTTTGGTTTTCAAACCGTTAACAAGGTGAAGTAATAAAAAGGTCATCTCGGGAAATTAATGCACATAATTTCTTCGATCATCAAATCGTTTACGAGGTGAAACGGACGATGAGAATAAGAGTATATTATTCAATGGAGTCCACATCGAAGACAGCAATCGGCAGAATACGGGTGAATATCTAATCGATTAAATATTCAAACTTCAGCGACGTAGAAGAGAACACATCTCTACAAGCTGTTCCAGTCGGCAAAATTATTGGATATATATAAATATATATATGTATATATATATATATATATATATATATATATATAAATTCTATAAATATAAAAATACAAATTTTATATATATATATATATAGAATTTAATTTTGTAAATAAAAAAATAATAGACAAAATGTAAAAATAAAAGCTGCCCTGATCCGAAACCTAAATAATTTTAAATACCAAACACCAGAATATCCAAATTAATACTCTAATTACTTCGAAAATTCGATAGAACACCAAAATAAACACCCAAAACTATATCAACTGGCAAGTAATAGGACAGGAAATGAGAATTTAAAAGAACCTTACGATAATATTACCAGTCAAATGAGTAGAGTTTATTTAGGAAACAGTAATAATAACAATAAACAATTAAAATTACATCAAATGACAAAAAATAAAATTAAAAACAAAAAATCGTTAGATCCTAGGAAAAATATTTTTGAAAAAATAAATAGAATTAATCCAGATAATGAAGAATCAGACGAAAAATTTGAAATTAATAATTTTTATTCGGCAAACGAAATTAATTTTGACAATGAAATAGGTTTTTTAATCCGCGAAACGAATTTATTGTAATAATTGATGATGACGAATTTGACGGATCAGATGAAGAATTTGAAACTACCATTTTAACATATGATTTTAGCTTACAAAATAAATATAGTAATGAAAAATAAATATAGTATAAATATAGTATGTTGTCTGGGGCGAGACAACATACCTGGCGTGCTGCTTAGCTCTTTGACGGTAAGACACACTTGGCTGTTATTGGATAGCTTCAACTAGGCACTGAGTGAATGTAGATTCCCCCTGAGATGGAAAGAGGCCGGATTGGTGTTAATAACAAAAACAGTAGCTAGTGAGCTGCAAGAGACCGATATGTTTATTGAATATAATAAGCAAAGTATACGAAAGACTAATAGCAGAGTGGCTGAGAGAGGAGATAGTGACAGGGACGATTTCTCCCCATACCAGTCTGGTTTCTCCAGAGGATGATCCACCACTGACGCTATTAAATGCCTGGTGGAATGGACACGGGATCAAGCGCGTGGTTCCTGGCGTCGACGTAGGATCCCTCTTGTTGTCCTATTAGACCTCAGGAACGCGTTCAACAGCGTGCCCTGGTCGGTGTTGCTGAAGTCGCTCAGACGAAGGAGGATAAGTGAATATCTAGTTAGTACAATAAATAACTGCCTCCATGAAAAGAGGGTAAAGGTCAGGACAAAAGAAATAGAATAGCAGTTTTGGATATTTGAAGATGTTCCACAGGGGTCGGTCCTAGGGACGTTCCTGTGGAACGTGGTCTACGACGGACTTCTGGAGACGGATCTGCCAGGGGACCCAAGGCTAGTTGCATATGCAGACGATTTGACCTTGCTGGTCGCGGGAAAGACTGAGAAGGAGGTCGAAGATACTGCCAACACAACCGTGGAAAAGGTGAGTAGATGGCTCGAAGAAAGGAGAATGACTCTGATACCGCAAAAGACCCAGATGATAGTGATGATTGGTCGCAGGAGGATAAGGGAAAAAAAATTCGGGGTAATGACAAAACCGTGATTACCTCGAGAACTGCCAAGTATCTTCGAGTATTTCTTGTGCAATCTGGCCTTTATAACGCGCACCTGACAGAGGTAACAAGCAAGGCGGAGAGAGCATTGGAGAGTTTGCGGAAATTGATGGCAAACAAATCGTGACCAAGACCCAGCAGAAGACGTTTAATCCTCTCTGTGGTAACCTCCATCCTCTTTTATGCTGTATCAGCATGGGTGGAAGCACTTGAAAGAAAGAGGAATGCAGATAGGCTCTCCTCATTACAAAGAAAAGCAGTAATAAGTTCATTTCAGCTTATAGGACGATATCGAAGGCTGCAGCGGAGGTAATCGCTGGAATAACCCCGATACTCTTAAGAGCGAGGAAACTATTCAGGATCTATAACGGCATGGACAAGGCAGGAAAGGAAAAACGATTACTAAATGAGTGGCAGAGCGCATGGGAAGAGTCATCGAAAGGAGCCTGGACGAGGCGACTTATTAGCAGACTAGACCCATGGATCCGGAGGGGCTCTGAGGAAGTGAATTAATAGCTGACCCTTTCTCGTGACATGCGGATTTCGAGGAATATTTGCACCGGTTTCGAAGAAGAGGCTTCCCTCAGTGCAAATAACGTCAAGAGACAGATTCTGTAGAGCATACGGTATACACCTACGTGAGATGAAATAGAAAGCGAAGGCAGTACGGTTGCTCTGGATAACACCAGAAGCTACCATTGCATTCATGCTGAGAGGCGTGCAGGAATGAGACCTGTTCCCGAAGATGGTTACTGCCATACTTACAACTAAGGAGACAGAGAACAGGGATATGCAGGACGCCCAGGAGGATCAGACAAACTGAGGAAATTTCTGTGTAACAGATGAAGAAAGGGACCGGAGAGCGAGGGGGTGACGGACAGCCTCCAGCGGAGTCGATGCGCGTTCTCGCTTGCCCGGATGAACGAGGTGATGATGCACGGGGACTCGGGATCCCCTGAACTCAAAGGCACCTCCCGGGGCTGCGTAATTATTAATTGCGGATCCGGCCCCGGGAGGGGAGTTGGTGAGATAGGAGGTTTAGTCGATAGAGCGCAGGCACACCTACGCACTCTTAATAACACCTTACGGAACCTGTTATTAAGCCGGACACTTTGCCCGTAAATGGGGTTTTTCTGACTCAACAGGAAAAAAAAGAAAAAAGAAGATATTTATGATGAAGAATTTTTGACCGATTATTTTTTAGGGAACACGAGCCTTGAAACATATAGTTTTAATACAGATATAATTAAAATCTACGACTGTACTTTACGATTTTTAAGATTAACGCACGGTTCTGAAGTGGTAAATAATTACATTCAGAATTTTATAAACGATTATAATAACTGGCCATTGTGTAATAATAGTTTTGTAATATCATATGTTAGTAAAAATAAAAATAAACGTAAAATAATAGAGCTGCTAAAAAATGAAAAATAATTTTAATAATGATATTAAAAATAATAAAACGCAGAACGACACAAACAATAATTTAAAAAATAGAAATTTTAAATTAAAAATAAAGGGCTCTAATACAAATAATAAAGTGGAGACAGAACACATAGCTGTTAATACTAAAACTATATATAAGAAAGAAGCACATGCTACACGTAACATTAAAATTCCTGCTGCAGTAGGACAGCTACCTACAGCCTTTGTATATTACACAATAGTACAAATATATATATATTCAGTAAATATAAATTAAAAATACAAAATTTAAAACTTATAAAATTCGTAATAATATTGTTACACAATTATATTATTACATCTCTTTGCATAAATACAAGATTACAGATAAACATGTACACATAATTTGCAAAACAAATTTAAATAATACAGTTTAATAATAATTATAAATTCAAAAATTTACATCTCATCTCCTTCATCCAATTACATATGTTTATAAATTAATTAGAATATCTGGTACTTATACAACATTATAAATATATAAATATATGTGCAGGTAAAAATAATAACAAAAGAAATATACAACACTATCATACAATATTAATTGATTTTAATTATTAAAAAATTAGAATAGAAAATGGTTTTAATTTACACAACTTAACTATGGACAAGCAGAAGAGGGTCTGTGTAGTTCCGCAGTAATCCAGTATTATAGCTTTATATGTTTTCAATACCGTTTATCATACCGGAGTAAAACCTACTCAATTCAAAAACAAAAATCTTCCTTACAATAATTTTTTTTTTTTTTTTTTTTTTTTTGCGGAGGGAGGTGGAAATGCATTTAAGCACGGAGAGTCGGACTCCCGCTGACGGTATTATCCAATCACTATCAGCAGACTACCGACTAAACCCCCCCCCCCTTTCTCCCAAGACTCGACCCGGAACCGTTTAACACATTACTTCCGGTCGAGTCCTCCTAGCCTGATTAGGTGCTACCTAATCTTTAAGACTATCCAGGTCAACCTTTTTGGTCCTGACAATGTTGCCGACGAATCGGGCTACACATTTCCAGCTGCTCAGATTACGGAACATCATCGCAACCACATTGTGGGGCTCAGTGCTCCAAAATCCGCCTATAGTGTCCCCCGCCGAGCACATTTGAGAAGGGTGTGCTCAGCGTCGTCTCGTACACCGGGACAATAGAGGCAGTCGGGGGACGGCGCTTTCCCTATGACATGGAGGTAAGCGCGGAAGTACCCGTGAACCGTTAAAAAAAAATTATCAGTTAAAAATTGGGACATGTATTACTCCACCTCTCCATGCCGCCGCTCCGTCCACGGTCTGACCAAAGGGTCAAGCCTTGCGGACCATCGTTCTCTGGTCTTGTGGTCCCAGGTCTCTTGCCATGCGAGGAACGTGCAAGTGCGTTCCTCGTTGGCAATGGTCTCCCGGTCTTCGCCTGCCGATAATAATAATGATAATAATAATAATAATAATCCCCATGTCCGGAACACACATCTACGTTCCACGTCCAGGGCGGCAACAGCTGTACATAAGTACATTACATATAGCTGGCTAACGGGGTTCCGAGTGTTGTTTCTCGGATATGCTTTTTTCGGCCGATTTTCATCTATAGGCCGACTTACAGGACTGGACTTTGCGGCCACCTGCAGATACGAAATTCTTAACGATTATGGAAATGGATTAATACCGCCTTTAGAGCTGGCGATGTGGCGACCATGGTCAAAGTTATTTGCAGGTGTAACGGAGACCTTTCGTCGTCCACATGCCCCCCGCGATGGCAAGCATGTAGTTAAGGTGCCCATGTTCGGAGCATGGGAGCCCTAAAAGCTTCGGTGTGTAAGGGCCTGGAGTCAGTGCAGAGACTGCGCATCCGCTCTCTGCCAGGATATATTCCGGTTCCACCGGAGTACCGGAACGGACCTCCAGGGTTAGTAGCCCTGGAGTGGGGGTGTACCCCAGCGGCTAGCCTTACTACAGAAGCGATTATTTGTTTATGGAAACTGAACAACTAAACGTGGCAGAGGCTTCACGTAAACACCCTCGTTTAGAACCGGCCGTTTCGCCTGAGGCAAAACGGAGAAAGAGGCGCGGAATCTCGTAAAATTGAATTTGAGGCTAGGAAAAGCTTGCAAAACGCTTTCTTCAAAAGCAACGTTCCAAAGCCAAAATACTTAGTTGTTACAAAAGAAGACGGTAATTTCTCGAAGGTGAGTCCATTCCTCATCGCTCGAGAAATAACAAAATGTGCTGGAGGCCCTGTTAAGGAAATTAGGAAAACTTTCACGGGACTTCATGTAGAGACTGTAAATGATATACAGTCTCAGAAGATCCTAGGTCTTAAAAAAATTGGAGAACTAGCTGTACGTGTTGATCCCCACGGCACGCTCAACACCTCAAGGGGTGTTGTGGTCTGTCGGGATCTTCGTAACTGTACGGAACAGGAAATTGTAGAAGAATTAGGGCCGCAGGGAGTATTAGAATGTCGGAGGTTGAACATGAGAAGGAATGGCGAAGTCCTGCCTTCAGCATCCCATGTTACATTTAACCGGCCTACATTGCCGGAGAAGATAAGAGCGGGCATACATCGGTTGGATGTGCGGGCATTTGTCCCGCAACCAATGCGATGCTTTACATGCCAACGCTTTGGACACACCGCTGTTAGGTTAGGTGTGAGAGGCCGCAAATATACGTGTTCGGTGATGAAGTTCATGAAGGAGAACCGTGTAAAATCTTCTTTTGTAATAACTAAGTATTTTGGCTTTGGAACGTTGCTTTTGAAGAAAGCTTTTTGCAAGCTTTTCCTAGCCTCAACTTCAATTTTACGAGATTCTGCGCTCTTTCTCCGTTTTGCCTCAGGCGAAACGGCTGGTTCTAGACGAGGGTGTTTACGTGAACCCTCTGCCACGTTTGGTTGTTCAGTTTGCATGAACGATTAATCCATTCTGTAGTAAGGCTAGCCGCCGGGGTAAACCCCCACTCCAGGGCTACCAACCCTGGAGGTCCGTTCCGGTACTCCGGTGGAACCGGCATATGTCCTGGCAGAGAGCGAATGCGCAGTCTCTGCACTGACTCCAGGCCCTTACATACCGAGGCTTTCAGGGCTCCCATGCTCCGAACATGGGCACCTTAACTACATGCTTGCCATCGCGGGGGGCATGTGGACAACGAAAGGTCTCCGTTACACCTACAAATAACTTCGACCGTGGCCGCCACATCGCCAGCTCTAAAGGCAGTATCATCTCGATTCCCCCCCGAGGGGAGAAGATCCCACCTCGTAGCGTGTCCGGTCGCTACACCACCCCCTCCGTTCCTAGCCAGTATAAAGGCAGTATCAATCCATTTCCATAATCAATAAGAATTTCGTATCTGCAGGTGGCCGCGAAATCCAGTCCTCTAATTCGGCCTGCAGATGAAAATCAGCCGAAAAAGTATATCCGAGAAACAATACTCGGAACCCCGTTAGCCAGCTATATGTAATGTAAGTGAGTACAGCTGTTGCCGCCCTGGACGTGGAACGTAGATGTTGTGTTCCGGACGTGGGGATTATCTACCTCAGGGCGAAAAATATATTAATAGGAACTGATGATGATTATTGTTTGTAATTAAATGAGGTATACATATTAAGTATTATTAGCGATTACTGAATTTTTATAAATACTTAAAGGAATTAAACGTTACTAAAATAATATCGATTAATTTTATGAAGAATTTGTACGTATTAAAATAAAATAAACGTAGAAGAATTAACTTATGCAGTACGAAATTAAATAATTTTATTTATTATGTTATATTTAAAAATTATGATAACATTGTGTAAAAGGACGTTTAAAAAATGTAAGAATGAGATACTTTCACAGAGGTACAACAAAACGTAACCGTCACGTACATTAGATAATAATAATACCAAGGCTATATTACAATGAAAAAATTATTTACAGTGTATAATAAAATACAATATGTTAGAAAATAAGTTTAATAGAAGAATTAAAGAACACATATGTTATGCATCCAACATAATTATTTGTAAAAGGGAAGAAATTTAAATTCGCCAGTAATAAGTTCATCAGATATCGTCGACTATTAATTATAGTAAAAAATAAGTAATATTAAAATCAGTTAAAAATAAAACCTAAAGAAAGTTAAAATACAGAAATTACTTGAAAATACTAAGACAAGAGTTAATGTAGAGACAGCTGAAAATAATTTTGTCGGTAAATAATTAATTTTATTAAAGAATATTTGATACCAAATGTAAAATACGGTTTGTACTTTGAAAATGATTTTTATGAAAGATTTACAACTGGTATAGCCGAATATTTTAAAAGTAGCCGATTGCAATTTGTTAAGCGTAATAGTAAATTATTGTATATTATTAATAAATGGTGAATTACAAGAAATAATAAATAATTATCACGTAGGAAAATCGCATCATCGTGGAATAGAAGAAACATATCAACAGATTAAAAGAAAATATTACGCCCCGAATTTAAAGGTACACTTACAGAATTATATTAATAAATGCGAGATATATTTAAAAACGAAATAATTATATTTAATAATTTGATAGTAATAATGTTCTACGAATGAAGTTATTTGTAGAAAAAGATGTAGTCTGGAAGTTCCTATAATCTCAAGACGTAAATCAACTCGCGTACCCTAAAAAATAATAATAACAAATTATATTACAATAATACGCGATGGAATAAAATAAAAATGTACGTATATACTGTTGAAATAAAATAACATACAGTTATATATGGTTTATTTAAAACTAGCAGGATAATTTAGTAATGTTGTATAAAACAATTATATTTAATAAACAACGTATTAAATAATCTGAATAATATAAAGGTATACCTAAAATAATTATTTAACTACTGGAATTCTGAAGAGGTATTCCAATGCGTATGCTATTGAAATAAAATTCAATATAATTAAAACCACAATAAGTATATGTTAAATCCGTCCAAAGTTAAACGAAAAATAAATATTACAAAGTAAAGATTACGTCGATTAATGATGAAAGAAAAACATTACAATACGAAAAAAATTCATCCTTCGAATATAAAACGTCCTAGAAAAATTAAGGAAATTCGACGAGAAGACCGATCTTCCAATATAGAAACTAATCCTTACCTAATTCCTGTTGCAAGTACATCCTCGTTTCCTTAAATGAGATTAATCCCAGATCTCCGTGGGCAGAAGCAGCAGAAATTACAAATATTAGGATAAATTCTGGAATTATACCATTCAATTCAGACACAGCTATCATTCATTTGTGCATTATTATGATTTAAATAAGTTGTTTAATATTATAGAAAGTTTGAATAATATTTATATAAATGAATTACAAAATATTAACAACGAAGAATTATAGAATATAAGTAGTAGAAAGGATTTTGTTACAGAGATGTTAATAATTGTTTAAGATTTATTAATCGCATTAAGCTTGTAATGAAGGAAAAGTTAGAAATAATATTGTAAAGTGATAATAATATGCGTAAAATACGAGGAATAATAAATAGTTCAGGTTGAGTTATAAAATTTATTACTGGTAATATGGATGCAAATGATGAAATAATATTAAATTAAATAAAATAATAACAAAGTAATATAATTGATGAAATAAATAATTAATGTACTGTAAACGTAAATATTATAAATGAATTTAATAAAACTATAAAGGTAATCGAACATAATTTTAATGAGTTGAAAAACAAGTTGTTATTAATAAATAAAAAGGCAAATGACTGTAGAATTAGAGAAAATAAGAGATTTTCTGAACCAGTTAAATATTATTATATAATCTTGTATTAAGCCTTGCACAAAATATAGAAAATAGTTTAACATTTTGTAAGCTAGGAATGCTTCGTCCAAGTATTATATTCACAAGAGGATTGTTCAATGAAATAATGAAAATAACTAAACGTTATAATAATCGATTACCATTAGAACCTAAACTAAGCAATGTAAGAGAATTTGAGAATATGTTAAGAATTAGTTGTAAGATTTGTAGAAATAATATTATGTATCTTCTTGAACTGCCAATAGCAGAAGAACAGATAATAATTTATATATGTCGGTATCCATTCCTGCTAAAAGAGATTTTGAGTATATAGCTATTATACCAAAAGTGAAATATTTGTTAATCAGATGAAACAAAAGTTACGGGATTGAGTGATAGATGTAAAAATAATATATATAATAAATATTTGTATTCAAATGAATTAGTAACTCGTGAAAATATCGATTGCGAAAAAGATATTGTATTAAACAGTAAAATAAATAATCGTAAATGTATAACATTATAAGTAAAAGAAATATGATTAAATGGATATCAGAATTACAATATTTTTTAGTAATAACGCCACGTAAAGAAAAGTTAATAACAAGTGAAAAAGAAACTATAACTAAAGTATTAGAAGGAATATATTTAATAAGTTGAGATAACAGTAAAGTTTTGTATAGGGATAGCCCACTACTGTATATAAGCAAAAGCTATGGACGTCCTAAACTTATTGATGTTAATGAATTAAATATGGATAAAATACAGCATTCTGAACTACCGATAGATCTTAGACATTAGAATTAGAAAACAAATTAAAATAATTTGTCAATGCTCAGGAAAAAAGTATTGTCGCAGGTGGTATATCAATTTGGACCGTAATATTACATTGTCTATTGATTGTAATTATTATTGTTATTTAGTATGTTAAAATATTTAGTTTAAGAGGAAAACACCTGTGTTTGATAATCAACCCCAGCAAGTTTTATTTGGTGAAGGAGTTGTTACAGTAAAATCCTGACGCACGGCTTTCCGAAGGTCATGTTTGTTGCACATCAATAAATACTATAAAATCCACCGATTGATGGAACGTAATGCAGCTGCACCCTTTTTAACTGTAAATATAGTTAGTCCATGTACGGCACTCGTTCGATACAAATCGTCGTATTTTATAAATCATTAGCGTGTACGCATAATGACGTAAAAGAATTTAAGTGTATATTAAATAGCTAACAGTTAAATGCATATTAATTGTATAAAAATAAAGTTCGTTTTTTAAAAACAGACTTACATATATAAGAGTGTTTCTAAAGCGGTGGGCTGGCTATACTTTTTCGGATTCGACTTGTAAAAACTAAAAGAAGGAGAAAAATGGCAATTTCTCCTTCGTTCTCTCTCTGTTCGCCATTTTGTTACTTTTATATAAACATTTATATCTCAAGTTCGAATAGAGGAATCACATTAATATTCGGTTTAAAATTAGCAAAAAATAAAAAATTAAACACAAATCACAAAATGGCGACCGTGTTTATTTTTCAACACGTTATACATTCATAAATAAAAGTTTTATCGAAATGTATGTTTTGCTAGAATATTAAGCCTTTTATTTGGAAAAAGTGACATTTTATTTTTTTAAATCTGTTAGAAAATGGCAGAAAATTGTTGTAATTTTGTACCTGTTTTCGTCTTCCACTTTGCGTTCAATTCGATTAAATATTAATCGTTTTTATTTACTGTTAATTCTAGTACTGTAAATTAGTATCAAATTATTAAGTGATAATTTTCTCACAATCAAATTTAATATTACACAATAATAAAACGATTGATATATAATTTTTCACTTTTGAATATCTTTACGCAGCGATTATTACTGCTGATAATGTTAAAAATGTAAAAATGAAGCTTCTTTCAACAGGAATGGTGTCCAGAACTATCTTAACCAGAGTATCTGGAGCGACGAGAATCTTCATGGTACCTTCCAAAGTAGCGTCAACAAAAATTTTCCCTGAACATATATGGGCTGGTATTTTTAATGACTGTCTTTTGGGTCCTGTCATTCTACCAAACCGTTTAGATGGAGAAATTTACCTTACTCATTTGACCGAAAATCTTCCACAATTCTTGGAAGACCTACCTCTGTAATTAAGAGGAAATATGTGGTTTCAACATAATGGAGCTCCAACACATTTCAGTTAGTTGGTAGCAGATTTCCTGCGTGAAACTTTCCATTTTTTTTAATAATAATTTTAATACCGCACAATTAAGTCATTAAAACATAAAACTTATTTGAAGTTAAAATCTGTCAAGGGAAATGCCGGGAAAGCTACGCGACCAACTGAGGACTTTTTTGCTTTTTATTAACAGCAGTAAAATTTCCAAAACCTTCTACAAAGTTTTATTATATTGAATAAACTCAGAAACGAGCAAGCCTTAAAACAAGACTTAAATAAACTTTTAAGAATTTGCTCTTATAACTGTACGGTTCAACTGGGCCCAATTTTTTTTTTGCTAAGAATTTTGATTTTTTTTCTCTTAATTACACTTTTAATATTGCATATTTTTTAAGGTAAAAATATTATTTCATTAACGGGGTAAAATCGGACCGAAAAATGTTTTTCCTGATAATTTTGATCGTTTTTTCACCTGTACTCTAAATTACATCATTAATATTTAAAAGCTCTATGGCTAATTTTTTGTCGTTAACGAAGTTCCATAGATACGCTATCAACGAATTGCCATAAAACAAGCGATCTGATACGAAAGATGATCTTGTAAATGGTATAGCGATTTTTAAATTAAAAAGAATCTCATGCCAGGTCTTGCTAGGGAAATTGAAGAATAAAATATTTTCCTGTTACATATCAGCATACCAAGTCCGTTGTAAATTTACGTATTATTTTAGTGCTGTAAAGATAACTTCTCACAGTTCAGCACAGAGACCGGCTGTTTAATTAATATCATTACTTTCAGAGAGTACAACAATGACTTATTGTCAGCTGTAGTTCAGATGTTTATATAAAGTCCACCGCCATAAGAAAGACTACGATAAATGGTTTAAAGCAACGAAATAATATTTACCATTTGTTCGAGAAGCACTGCCAGTATTCAGCAGCTCGGACTGTATACTTACTTAATTTATATTTACATGTATATCAGAGGTATATGTCTAAGCACAGGAGTATAAGCTTGAAGCACAGATTAAGGCATTACTCTGATTAGATATATTAACGTTACATAAACGTTTATTTTTAGGTAGAATTCATAGGAAAGCTACCTATTGTAATTAGCACCGTGATTCGACGTCCGGGAAATTTCGAAATATCTTCGCGTTTCACATCCCCCAGACCTTAAAACCTCCGTCAGCTCAAAAGTTTTGATCAAATTTTATCAAAGAAGTTGAGATCGGGTGAGAATTTTTTTAAATCAGGGAAGCTAACTTTTTTAGTTTTCAATTTTGATTAAACCCGAACTAATCAATGTAATCTTCACTGTTATGAGAAATTAAGTTAGAAATAGATTTTTCAGATCGGATATGTTTTGCCGGTATGAAAGTTTTAGAAATAGATTGGAGAGCGCTAAGTTTGGAAAGGAAATAAATTTAATGAACGATTAATAGATTTCTTCTCTACCTATGTATTCACTAACTTACACATACACACCTGAACGCTAGAGCACAAACTCACAGAAGAGAGAGAGAGAGAGTGAGAGAGATAGATAGATATATATATATATATATATATATATATAGAGAGAGAGAGAGAGAGAGAGAGAGAGTGAGAGAGTTTGTGTGAGAGAGAGAGATAAAACCTAAGACACAAAACACATACTAATAACAAGTACAAAGTCTCAGTTCATTTGGTCTATTAGTGTATTTACTTAGCTCGTCAAGTTGAAACTTAAAGGTATACTACGATTGAATACATATAAAAATGACGAATAAAATCATTTATCATTCTCTATTAGCTCTAATTAAGCCATCAATTGTCGACTTTTAATGTTTTAAAAAATGGCCATTTTTTTGTAACAAACTTCACTTGTACGCTCACTAACTTTGTTACAATTAGTATTTTTATTACTCTTTTACTAAAAGATAACTTCTTTTTTTTCGTAAAGTGGACTTTTTATTAGAACCCTAAAATGAAAAATAATAATACTATTTCCATTACTTATTACAATAAAAAAATAATAGTTATTTAAAAACCAAGACAAAAAATTTATCGGGTGGCTGAAAAGTAAGTTACACCCTCCTTTAAATATTTTTATTTTTGATATAACTGGATGCGGTTTGCGGCACTCTTCCTTGTACTGAGGGTACAAATTTAAAAATTTATATGTATCATTTAAAATTTTTTAACCTCCCCTGCCCGCCGCTCATCTGGATCCCGAATACTCTAAACTGGGGCTTACTGAGTTAGCCTCTCTTATCGAAGAGGATTTCTAAAGAGAGAATCGAGATACCTGAAATAAAAAAAAAATTAAAGGGAAGAATACAACCGTAGTTCTAACTACCTGAAACAAATATATTGTTTGCCGCCATTTTGTAGTGGGCCATTAGAATTTAGTTTTAATTGTGTAATTTTTCTCATCTCATCGAGCACTTCAACATGATAAATTAAATGACCGTTAGTCCAATTTGAAATTTTTGAGTTTCCCTCCGCCACCCAAAAATTAAAAAGAGTAAAATATACATTCATTAAAGTAACCCTTCGGTACAAGGACAAATGCCGCAAACCGCATTGAGTTATCTCAATTATAAAAAAAGTTAGAGGGGGTGTAATTAACTTTTTATTCGTCCGGAATGTATATATACATTCGAAAAAACTGAAATAATGGCCATAGATCCTCTGGTAATAGAGCACATTACGGTAAACAATCAGAAAATTAAAATAGTAAAACAATTTAAATATCTAGGGGAAATAATAACTTATAATTTAAATGAAAAAGTGGCATGGCAAAACAGGACAAATAAAATGATTAAATCCCAAAAATTAACTTGGTCAACATATAACAAAAAATGCCTTTCGACTAAAACAAAACTTAAACATTATAAAACTGTAGTTCAGCCAGAAGTCATCTACGGAAGCGAGACCGTTTTCAAAATCACTCAGAAAAACCGAATTGATAAATTTCTGAAAATAGAGAGGAGAATTGTCAGAACGTGTATCAATAAAAAACACCAAAAAAAAGGGCCAATGGTGGATTGTGCCAATTAAGGTGGTATATCGAGAAATAGAGCCTGATACTGATACTATGCGGAAAAAAAGAATCTTTTTCTTTGGTCATCTCATAAGGACACGGGAAACAAAACTGTCAAGAAATATCATTGAAAAGCTCTGGTTCCAAAAGCTGTAGGATGGATCAAAGGAATTAGAGAAGATATGAAAGAATTGGGAATTTCCATGACCGACCTACAGAATAAAACTGGAAAGATTACAAAGCTAAAATACAAAAACATTAGATTTAAACAAAAGACAGACAAACGACAAAATACAACGAAGAGGGTGTTTACAGATGAAGAAAAGAAAGCAAGATCTGATCGGATGAAGAAATACTGGGCAGCTCGGAAGAGTAAAATAACACGCTTTTCTCGGAAAAGATCTAACTAAAATTGACTTAAGTGGTCCCATGTTGGTCGTAAAAGCATAATAATAATATATATATACACACACACACACACATTCGGTCCTAATATATAATATATATATAAATTTACATTATTTACAAAGAAAAAATTACGTAATTAAAAAAAAATAAAATTTTCTGAATGAAAATCAGGTATTTTCTACGGATTACTCAACTCGAATGTTAATTTAATTAAGATTTACAGTCAGAACTTGTTACATGAATAAGGATATTGCGGTTGCTAAAACAATGATATTGTCCCTGGATATATACGAATATTAAGTACACTTTCTGTTTGCAAACAGAAAATCGATCGAAATTTCTCTACATCTACCCCGATGTCACCATCATCCTTTTTGTATATTCCTTTCTAACACTTACTTTATTTCCTTATCACTGTTTCCTCGTTATCGGGCCTTAATGATAGAGCAAGTATGCTCTTGGTATTAAGTGATAGGGGACTGCCTGCGGACCGACTCGGGAACTCTGTTTCCCATTCAAGGGTTGCATAACAAGCCATATAACTGAAATGCCTATCGGATAAAGCAAAGCTTTCTAATACATCTAAATTAAAAACCCTTAATTTTGCACTGGTTTCATAAAATCAAAAATTTAAGATGAATTGAGAATAGTTTTATTATTTTTGTTTTTACAATTTAGCGCGTTAAAATCGGTTTTTGAAAATGTTATTTATTTCGATTTTTTAAATTTTTATTTAAAGTATGAAATATAATTATCTTATTATCGATAATATAATATTGCATCTATATAAATACATTATTATATATAATATTGGTATATTATATTATCAGAACTTATTTTTAAAGTAAAATACTAGTATTTACTTATTACAATATAAATACTTTATCATCACAAAAAGAAATTTCTTAAAACAGAATACATTCATAACAATAAAATTTCCAATTAAATTTGTATCTAATAATAGATATAAGATTAGGTTTGTGGTAACATTGTAAGGTAAAAAAAAATTCCATCCGTTTGTCTGATCAAAAGCCAAAACCAAACCCATTCACTTCACAGCCGTTCACAAAAAAAATACAAAGGCAGAGATCTGTTTTTGGATAAAAATTTAAAAATAAATTAAGTGAAACCGACCTACTGACACCGAATACGAAATAAGGCCGTGTAGAATGAGGTAATTAGTATTATTTGTTTATCTTAAATTTTTTTACCAATTTTTACGCGAAAACACCTTGAATATCAGAATGACGTAATCGTTACGCTATATAATAATAATAAATAAATGAAAATTATTTTCTATTTGACCATGCAAATTTCCGTTCAAGATATCTTTAACATATTATTTAGAATAAACACCCTTCCCCCCCCCCCAAAAAAAAAAAACAATACCAATGAAACGGATAAATTTGGCTATGGAATAAGGCAACATATATGGACTTTATACATATAATTTAACGGAGCAAACTGGAAACATCCTTCTTTATTTAAAGCCGATTAAAATAAAATCCATTAGAAAATATAGAATTATCAATTTTATATTTTTTTACTAATAGAGGAAATAAAAATGTTTGTAACAAACAGTACGTATAGATTAATTTACTGCGAATATTTCACGTAAATCCCTACAATGGATTATTCACAAATTTTTTTTATTAGTTTTAATTTATACGTTCAGTCTTTTTTTTGTTGGAATGGATTTAGGAAAATTTTATTTTAATTGACTCTGGTGTAAAAATAATCTAATATTTTAATTTTTAAATTTTAGTTTTTTCTTTTTTTATCTTTATTCTCAAATTAACACTATACTACATGCCCCAGTGAGATGATAATACTTTAAACATAGACATAAACTGAGATGAAATAAAATAGATATCCATTAATTGATATTTTATATTACAAAAAACGTTGATAACATTGATAAGAAAAATATCATTATAGTGAAAAAAAATATATTAGTGGAAATATCCTTACTCCATCACATTTTTTTGTTATGTAATCAATTGATTTTTGCAAATAAATAACCTGGAGTGGAATTTTGAGCATAATTCTTTAATAGCATCTTCTACGATAGACTTGTGTACCAGAATGTAACTTGCGATCGGGTACGTAAAATGAAGAATTAGTGTTCTTATGAAAACATTTTCACTGGAAGTTTTAAAATCTGAACGACATACGTCCAAATCGGTTTTAGAAGAGATTGTAAACAATAACTTTTGTTTTAAACGGATGAGTAATTTGTAATAGTAAACCAGTAAATGTACTACTGCCTTCATGAATTGTTCGTTAAATATTGAATTGTATTTCGTTTAAATATAATATTTGCAGGTAAGCCGTTGATCCTGATAAAGCCGGAAGTAGAAATCAGTAGAATGACGTGTAGAATAGCTCTATTATTTAAGTATAACGATGGCATCAAATTTATGTACACGTTGAACATGACATGTGTCGTTTATTTTCGGAATAATAATCATCCGCCAGTCTTCAAACCTTCTTACATTCCCGGCGAATACGGCAAGAATAGCTAAATTAAATGAAAAAGTAAGGTGATCGTATCAAAACTGGGGATCGGGTTTTGCCCACCCGCTGTCTCATCCCATCTGGCCTGCCATAAAGGATTACCATGCCGTTCTATCACGCGAATTTTTTCTGAAGTCAATTAACCTGCCTTTTTAGCAACATAACGCGGCTGCTTTTCTGATACAATTAAATTTAACGGTTTCACGCTTGCAATCACCAATATTGCCTCCCGTGAAATATTACGTAACCTTCTGTTACCATTAATAATATAAGGCGTTGAGCTCTTAATAATATATACCGATAGCTTTTAAGTTTTAGCCAATCTGCCCAAACAGGCGTCGCATATAGCATAATCTTAAAATTAAGACCCCAATTAGGACTGACCACTCGTCGAATACCGAAGAACGAACGGCAAGCCTTCTCCGCGAAGTAATTAAGGTGCTTCTTGAACTGTAATTTCTCGTCAAGAAACACCCCGAGGTAATTTCGAACTTGAACGTATTTAATACGAAGGCCTGAGATCGAAACACGAACCTGACGCCTCACTGCCAAACGGCATTTAAGAAGCATCATCGTGGTCTTCTCCCGGCTGAACATCATCTTATGTTGATGGCCCCACAACTCAAGTATCCTGCATGACTGGGTGGCTGGGAACTCAACCTCCTTCCGCGAGCTTCCTTCGACCAGCAGAAGCTCATCGTCGACATAAGCCACAATGAGACACCCGTCGAGCAATCTCAGCCGCTGAAGAGAATCAAACTCCACCACCCACAACAATGGACCCAACAAGCATACAAAACCACCACAGGTTAATAAACGCACCGGAGATGTTCAGAAAAATTCCCAGGACATATTCTACCTCGCTAGCGCATACCACACTCATCACGCGGTGTATGGCGTCCTCGATACCTTTCCGGGACGAAACCCGTACTGATTTTCCATCAATAAGCTTTGTGAGATCCTCCTTTCATTGATACGCAGGTACAGAACCTTTTCGAAGACCATACCAATAACCGGCAGCAACGTCAAGACCCTACAACGAAATAACAACGGGATCCTTGTGGCCCCCTTAAACAACAATTTAACAATACCCTTTTTCCAACATACCGGGAAGTATCCTCCAAACAGTAATTTGTTAAACACGCGTATGATTGTTTTCATACCAACCCCAACCGAGCGAACAAGGAGCTCTGCTGTTATTCCATCAAAACCTGGGGCCGCTCCTAACAGTTACAAACACTGTCCGCCATTTAATTAAATAAAAAAGGTATTCCTTATTATTGTACGTTAAGGCGATGATTGCAATAAGCATTACATAAAATACGCCACTTCAGTATTCAAAGCCAGTGTTCATTAATTACTCACATGCAACAGTAAAACTTAGTGTCTTTAGTTACGAAATCGAATAAACATTATTTACCCGCCTGTAAAGAAAATTAATTAAATATTGAAATCGTTGCGTAACTGTTAAACATTGGTTACTGATTATAATGTCGTAAGATATCATTATTTTTATTATTTATTTTATTTTATTAATTAAATATTATACTAAACGCGAAATGGGACTACAACTGGAATTTCTATAAACTATTTATTTCTAACACCATCCAGGTCTATATCCATCGTCCAAGAAACAATGAAGTAAGTGTTTCCCACTACGGTTTTGTACCACTTTCTCTACCAGTCAATAACCACTGACCGGTGTCATTGTAAAGTACATCTATACTCACTGTGCGACATCGACACTGTCCAATCCAACCAATCTCTCTTTCCAATCTAGTAAATTTCAATGCTGGGGGATGTCCAATACTCCTACCCAGCCACTTTCAACATTATACTCCCCCTCTCACTCTCTCTCTCTCACTCTTTCTCTCTCTCTCTCTCTCTCTCTCTCTCTCTCTCTCTCTCTCTCTCTCTCTCTCTCTCTCTCTCTCTCTCTCTCTGTGTGTGTGTGTGTGTGTGTGTGTGTGTGTGTGTGTGTGTGTGTGTGTGTGAGAGAGAGAGAGAGAGAGAGAGAGAGAGTGTGAGAGAGAAAGACTTATAAATAAACTGAATGCTTTTTACATAATTAATCGGCAGTGCAATTCCATTATATTCTTCTGATCTTCCTAATGCAAAGATAAATTATTTTTCTAGTGTTTTCTGTTAACCGATTAGTACATCGAAACAGTTAAATGAAATTACTTTATTTAAAGTGTTCCAAGTACCTTTATAAACAATAATCAAAAATGTTCTTTATTACAAAAAGAAGAGTAGATAACACCTGATAAAACCTCATTAAGTTGTGAATTCGTCTAAAAATTTCATCATTAAAAGAGTAGTTGCTTCTTATAAAATATAAAACACTCAAAGAGTCAAACTATAAAATAAATAAACAAAATTGCACCTATAGTTACTTTAACATCTGTGAATAGTCAAAGGTTGGAAGTTTTGATTCTTACATATATCCGACAGAGCGCAGCGCTCTCCGTCATACAAGCAATGACGTCAACATCTGTTTTGCAAAACAAGGGAATTACTGGATTTTACGAGTAGCCGATGGCAAGAGACAGAATATGGAACAATCATATAAATAAATCTCTGTTTTGGACGTAAGGGCGGTGGTCATGTTACACACATACATTATAATTATTAAATTAACAAAGCTGAACAATGCGCGCCATATAAAGTATCGATTAATAATACATAAAATAAGTTTATTTTGTCTTTGTAATCACCTAGTTGGAGTGATGACCCGATTTTTACGGCCTTCTTCCAAGTCTCCTTCATGAAGACCTGTAAAATAAAAATAAAAAAGTTAAAAATACATATCAACTCACACAAACCGACAAAAACAATTATTATTGTTTTAAATAATTTCCTGAGAAATAATTAAACTATCTGATATAAATTAGCAAATATTTTAAAAATATTACGTAGCGACAAATTAATGTTTTTATTTATTTAACAGGAAATTTTTTTAAGACTCTTCTGCTCTGATTACAAGCAATGTGACAATTAGGTACCTACCACTTTTTTTATTGCATACCTCTTTATACTCATAAGTCAGAAGAAAATTAACATTTTGAAAATACAAGCAGATATTCTCTTTTGTCTCCATTATTTAGATTACTTTTATATTGGCTAATAATTTTAACCACTTTTTGAAAATTACTGAACTAAGTGTAATTTTATTTTTTGTTTTCATCTTTAATTGATCAAAAAACCTATGTACAACAATTACTTTTACGTGTGTGTATTTAACTATTTATGTGTGTGTTTATATATAAATATATAACCAGTGTTTCACAAAGAAACGGAAAGAATTTCAGGACGAGTTCTACCAGTGAAAATAATGAAAAATGATTATTGTAAACAAGGGTCCGGAAGCACTTCGTTAGCGAGTTACGGCTGGCGAAATATTTCGCCATGATTTCTTGTCAAAGAGTGAAATAAAGCCATACTGAAATTCTAGGAACCCAATTTAAAAGGGTAAGATTGATGGTTTCTTATGGTTTTTGACCAGATAGATTGAATAAAATAGGTTTCAGGACCTATTTGTAGGAGGATTTGAGAAAACTGGGCTAGAACGCAAAAAATTGTGGTGAAAACCCCGTTTTTTTTATGTTTTACGTATAATAATAATGTTACATGGATAATAAATAAGTAAAACTTTGAATAACATCAAAATATCCGAAACATGGCTGAAAAAAATACATTAATTTTTAAACAGAAGAAGTAATAATTTTAACATCTAAGAATATCTAGAAATGGAATCATTTAACAAAAATAAAATATTAAAAACACATTAAGAATTAACTATTAACACAACTGTTCAAAATGTCCTCCTTCACTGTTAACACAGTACTCTGCTCGTTTTAAAATTCCTTCAGTGGGTCTTTTCACCGTAACTGGATTATTTGGTAGAATTTCAAATGCATTGAAAATTCTTGCCATCAGTTATTCTTGTATAATTACCTTTTCAGCGTATACTATCGATTTCATATGTCCCCACACATAATAGTCCATTAGCGTCAGATTAGCTAACCTAGGAGGCCAGTTAAGTAGCCCTTCTCGCCCGATCCAGTTGTTCCTAAATGTTACATTCAAATAATTTCTAACTCTTCGAAAAAAATGTGTAGGAGCCCCATCGTGTTGAAAACCCGTTTCTTGTCTCGTTATTAGTGGAATGTTTTCTAAAGGCTGTGACAGGTTATTTTCTAAAAAAATTAAATACTAGTTTCCCGCAAAGCGACCATCGAAAATAAATGGTCCGATCATATGCTTATCAATAATGCCACATCAAACGTTAACAGGAAACCCGTGTTGAAAACTGCTTTCTACTGTGGCATTTTCTAAAAATGCTTTCTAATGTGGATTTTCAAAATCCGGGTGATGTTTATTTCGCAACTTATTAATTTCCATCTCTTGTAAATGTTGCTTCATCAGCAAATAAAATAAAACTTACTTTATGACGGTTTTCTTAAAGCCTGTGACAAAACTTTAGAGGCAATGCAAAATCGCCAGGCATTAAATTTTGAACCTTCTGATAGCGGTATGGGTAAAGATTTTCTTTATAAGTGTTCGCTATACTGTACTGTGCGGTAAACCAATGCGATTTGAAATTCGTCTAGTACTAAACCCAGGGCTACGTTGAAATTTTTGTATCACGTTCTCCTCGTAAACGACACGACGTTCTTTTCTTTCAACAGATCAATTCTCAGCCTCTGTCCTCGTACTGTAAACTTGCAATTTGCATTACCGGTAGCGATTTTCTGCAAGTACAGTGTTTACGTACACACCGTCGGGGCTGTACAACGATCAGTGGCAGTTAGTCAACCTGCGTTTCTGTGAAGTGTTTCACGGAATACCGGCGTAGTGTGTTGCAGGAGGGCCAACGTCGGCTAAATAAGGAAATTTTCTTTGTGTGTCGGTGTCCCCAATTCGTAGTTCGTGAGGCCAATATACTTTCTGGATCCTCTGGCAGGTTTGGGAAGCGATTTCGCTCCGACCTCGCCGGTGGTCCGACTTAGGAGCTTTTTTAGCTTTTCACGTTTCGAGCGGGGTTACGTGAGAACAGCTGGTCTTGCTCGGAAAAGAAATTGTTAAACGCTCACCTTGCCTTGAGTTAGGTGTTAGTTTCTTTCAGGCTGTGGACGTAGTGCCTGGCGACAAGGGTGGAAGAGCCCGAAATCCTCAGGGCCGTGGACGGGCAATATCCTTCATTGAATATGTCCGTCGAGTATTTCCTTCGGGAAACCAAGGTAGTCAGGCAGCTGGAGAGGAAGGAAGCCCCAACGAGTCACTGGGTTTTGGAGACCTCGCCAAAGATCCAGTAGGTCTTGGTGGCCGGTGTACGTTGGTTTTTCGGGTGGACCTCATGTAGGGTCGTCGACCATATAGAGGTCGCCCGGTGCTACAAGTGTCAGGGCTTTGGTCAGACTTCTCTCCACTGCAGGGCGCAGTGGCAGATGTGTGGTCACTGTGCTCTTCCAGGGCACAGGGCAGGCAATTGCTCTGCCAATTCTGCGCCTGCCAAATGCACCGCCTGAACCTTGGTGAAACGCAGCGATGCTGGACACCGGGTCGGAGGTGGGCAGTGCAGGGCGTATGATATTGCACGAGCGAGAGCTGTAAAAAACACAGCTTATTGCGACGCCTTAATTGGGGGAAGCCTTTGAAGACAGACTCCACCATGTTGAACGCTTGCGCCTAGAGCAGTTGAATCTGCATCATGGCCGGGCGGCCACCAGTGAAGCCATGAAGCTTCTTGAGGAGTACAATCTCGAGGTCCTCTTGGTCTAGGAGCCGGAAGCGGTCGGGGGTAGGGTGGTCGGCTTCCACGGGATGGATGTTATTCATTCTCGTAGGGAACGGCCGCTCTCCATAGTCGTGGTTGGCTCAGATCCATTGGTGTCTTTCAGATGCCCCAATGTTTGGATGAGCAATTCACGGTCGTACGAGTCACAAGGGGTACTTCTCATGTCGTATTAGTATTAGGATACTTCCAGCTTGGGTAGAGTATCGATGACTTGCTGGCGAAGTTGGGCAGGATTCTGGACGGTCTCCCGAACACCAGAGGGCCGGTTACTCTGGACGTTAATGCCAAGCATCCCGCCTGGGGTACACCAGTCACTGACCCCCACAGGTGCTGGTGCTCGAACAGTTCGTGAAAATCAGGAACATCTACTTGATTAATGATGCAGAACAACCGCCGACTTTCTCTTCCGAACTGGGCGAAAATTACTTCGACGTCACTTTGGTGACGGGCGACTTGCTGCGAAGTAGAAGTAGTTGAACTGTCTGACTCGAGGCCAGTGTGAGGGATCATAGGCTTATAACCTATGAGATCGTTTACGGAGGCGGGCTAAGTGCTCAAGATTCGCGGCGCTATAACCTGAGGGGCCTGGATCAGCACAAGCTGCGGCGCGAGTGCGCGGATGCCTTGAAGGGGTTGGAATGGCGCATGGGGCACAGAGAGGAGGTGGAATTGATGGATGAACAATATTCGGCCGGGCCATTAAAACTGGCTGCGATAGGGTCCTTTGGCGGCCGCGACCATTGGACGGACCCTTAAGTAGTGGCCAGTCCACTGATCGGGGAGTGCCTAGAGCCGTCATGACCGCTGCTTCCGGGGAGCCGTCTGTTAAATGCAGGCGGAAGCACGGGAAAAAGTGGTGATCGTCTGACCTTAGCGTGCTGCGTGCAAGAGTTAGGTCCGCTAGAAGATACCAGCGCCGCTCCCTAATGAGGACTATCGTTGATGACGTGCGCGCTGAGCGTCTGCGGATCAACCGGCGCGCCCGTAATGAGTTTGTTCATGCTATCAAGAAAGCCAAACTGAGGTTATGGCAAGAACCATGCGCGAGTTGCAGCGCAGTCACTGGTAGCTCGCAAAATCATGTTACCGTCTAAAGACATGGCACGTGCTTTCCAGTGTTCGATACGGGTTTGGTGGTCGTGACCACACTTTAACATCTGCGGCAACTTACTAGGCGTTCCAGGATATTCTATTTTCAGATGCTCCGGAGGGTGAAGCAGAGGTCGGCGTTAGGGTGGGGTCTACACCCTTCCCTGGCGTATGGGCTGTGGATCCCGTAGATATAGACCGAGTGGTTACTCGAATGGCACTGAAAAAGGCACCGGGGAGTGACCAACTTGACCCGGATATATTCTACCATTTGGCAGAGCCGCTTGGCAGGCTGTTCACGGGGTGCCTTAGCTGGGGCTGCTTCCCGACTTGTTGGAGAGTGGCTTTGGTGAGGGTGCTCTTAAAACCAGGAAAGGATCCTAGTGAGGTCCGCAGTTATCGACCCATCAGCCTCTTGCCTGTAATCGGCAAGTTGCTTGAAAGGCTGGTTGTGGAACGGCTCTGGGAAATCATTTAGGTGAAGTGTTTTCTAAATCGAGGCCAGTTTGGCTTCACGAAAGGGGTTGGCACCGACGATTGCATCTTAAATGTTCTTACCGAGGTGGAAAGCGCCGACTGTAAATATGTTTTGGCAATTTTTATTGACATAGAGGCCACATTTCCTTCCATGTGTTGAAGTTCTGTTCTCCATGAGTTCATAGCCCTGCAGGCCGTAGTACGTGACTATTTGTCTAATCGTACAGCTCTGTTTAAAGATGCGCACCTAGCTGTAGAAAAATCCGTCATCGGGGTTCCGTTCTCGGTCCCCTGGCATTTGACGGGTTTCCGGAATTTTCATTCCCAGAAGGGTCGCGGCCCAGTCTTTCGCCCTTACTTTAGGGCGATGACTGTCTTCTTTTAGTTCGTGGAAATTCACGACCGCAGCTGGAAGATCGAATGCAAGCGGCCATGTCACCGCAGAGGGCTGGATGGACATGCAAAATTAAAAGATTTCTGTGCCCAAGACGAAGTTTATGCTTTTCAAGGGTGCAGACAAATTATCATACAGTCAAAAGCCCCACATTAATTATAAAGGCTGTGTAATCAGCCGAGTGAGAGTTCATAAGTACCTAGGTGTTTTGTTTGATATGATGTTGCTGTTTTGCAACCACATTAGGCAAGTAGCGACGGATGCCGTCTCAGTGATGCACAAACTTAGGAGGATTGTTCAGAAGGACTATGGATTGTCTGGCCGTCAAATGTACAAGATGTACCGATATGTTTTCGAAAGCATGACCTATTACGCGGCCCCCGTCTGGGCGGATAGGTTGGATATGAATAGAGGACTTGTTCAAAATTTAAGGAGTATCCCTCGCAGAGCCTTAATTGTATGCACTGGTGTTTTTAAAACAACCTCTAACGAGCCTACCACTGTATTGGGAAAGGCTCTCCTAATCGATTTAGAGGTGAAAGTTCGGGCAGCCATGTGGAGACTGCGAAGAGGCCGGGAGGCCGAGGTATTGGGAGTGCAGTTTTGGGCCGGTCCAGTACCGGAACGGAACGATGATCACAATGCACCGGATCAAAATTTTGTTCAGTTGCCCATCTCCCACCTGCGGAAGAAGCTGCAGAGCCACGCGATGGAAGCACAGCAGTTGGAATGGGACACCACGTCTAAGGGAAGCTCCCTGAATAACTTTATACGGGATCTGGAGGGATAGTATGCTTCGAGTTCGTTTTTAAGGGCAACGGGTTAACCAACCAACCATGTTAATTTGAACCATTATCTATTTCTGTTCCGCCTGGCAGCTGATGAGCTGTGCGTCTGCGAGGAGGTGCAGTCAAATGAACATCTGATGTTTGACTGCTCTGCTCTTGGGGAGGCCAGAGACCTGGCCTCCCTGGAACTTAGAGCTCAAGGGGAAACTCCTTGGCCACTTACAACTGGCGAGAGCCTGGTGGACAGGTACTTGCTGGCTTTCAGCGGCCTAGTCGTGGTAGCGAATTGCTGTCATTGATGAAATAAATTTAATTATTAATAGTCATATATATTTTAGTAGTTAACGGGGTGCGCCTACCCATTTTAGTTGTATATGACAAGTGGTCGGTAAGACACGCAAGCGAGTGGTGTATGGTACCACTTATATTCCGCTCACGCTTTTAGGTTAGCTCTAGAAGCTAGTTATGACACTGGTTGCTAAATAGTTTCGTGGTTCAGTAGCCTTTTGTGGCACAGACATTTGGTCTTATACTTTAGGGCGACCGAATGGGAGGTGGCGGGAGAAATGCAAAGCAAACCATTGGGCTAAAGAAGATGGGTGAGTTTGCTGCGCTCTCGCGCAGCAAACTCACCCATCTTCTTCAAAGGGTATTGTGGTTTGTCAGCATTTACTCAATTGTACGGAGCAGGAAATTGTTGAAGAGTTGACAACTCAAGGAGAGATAGAATTCCTACGGCTGAACATGAGAAGAAAAGTTCTTCCATCTGCCTCCCATGTCCTTACTTTTAATAAGCGAACCCCGGCTGAGAAAGTGCGCACAGGAATACAGATTAGATGTGCGGGCTTTTGCGGCGATACCAATGAAACGTTTCAGATGTCAACGGTTTGGCAACGCGGCTGCTCGGTGTGAAAGGCCACAAATACTCATGTGTGGTGAGAAAGTTCCTGAAGGAGAACCATGAAAATATCCTCCTTTGTAAACTGCAAAGGACAGCATACCTGTAAATCAAGAAACTGTCCTGCTTACAAAGACGAAGTAACTGTATAGGAAGTTAAAACCCTGCAGAAGGTCAGCTACTTCAAAACAAAGAAGATTCTAAGCGCACGCAAGCCTAGAGCAACAGCAACTTATGCTCATGCTGCGGCTGCAGTTCCTGCTCCGACTGCTATTGCTACAGACCAGCTTCTCGGCAAACTTGTCCCTACGTTGGCTAACATGATTGAGAGAATAATAGATAATAGAATGAAATCTCTCCTTACAAAGAATTTAAAAATCCTTCAATAAATGAACAGCACCAGACACTCAGTCGACTGTGAATAAAAGCGAGTCTGACCAGAAGAAGACGCCTACTAAATCAGAGGTTCCAGTGAGGTTGCGTGATGTTTTGGATGATGGTCCAAGGAGAATGACCGATTTGAAGTCTTGTATGAAAGCTCCCAAGCCTCGTACAAACCACATCTGGCATCTCTCCCGCCACCACCCATTCGGTCACCCTAGAGCATAGACCAAATGTTCCGTACCAAAAAACGGCTACTGTGCCTTAAAACAGATTTGCGACCTCGTTATTCCTAATGCTCCTAGTGAGCTCCTATCTTGCGTGAGCGGTTAAGCAGGGTGCCGTATAGTACCCGCTTACGTGTCCCTACCGTTCACTTGTCAAATTAAAACTAGATCGGGGAGGCGCACCCCTTGTTACAAATTAAAACTAAAAAAGTTACAAGTTAAAAAGACGGCATTTTAAGCCGCCACGCCTCGGTCGCTGTCAGCCAGCTAGTGCCTGTCCACCATTTAAAGCGCTTGGAGCTTTTACTGGCTGGTGGCCAGCCATTATTTCGGATAAGGACTTCCCACAGCTCTGCTAAAGGAATCAATAAATCCCATTTAAATTTAAAATCTAACGATGACGGTTGAACATCGCAACCACATCGAGGAACCCCCACACGGTCCGACAATGCGGCTCTCGCCACATCGACTCACGGTTTATGAGCGGCCAGTTTTCCCCCTGACCTCTAAGTTCCAGGGTGGCCCGGTCTCTGGCCCCCCAAGAGCAGGGCAGTCGAACATAAGATGTTCGTTCGACTGGACCTCCCCGCAGACACACAACTCATCAGCCGCTAGGCGAAACCTAAACAGATATTGCATCAAATTCACATGGTTGGTGAGCACTTGGGCACCCGACGCCCTTAAAAATGAATTCGAGGCATACCATCCCCCCAGATCCTGTATAAATCTATACAGGGATCTTCCCTTATTCGTGGTGTGCCATTCATGCTGCCATGCATCCATCGCGAGGCTCCATAGCCTCTTCCGCAGGCGGGAAATGGGCAACTGAACGAAATTGGGACCCGGTGCATTGTGATAGTCGTTCCGCTCCGGTTCTAACCCGGCTCGAAACCGCATCCCAAATACCTCGATTTCCCGACCTCTTCGCAACTTCCACATGGCTGCTCGAACTTTCACCAATAAATCGATTGAGAGAGCCTTTCCCAATACGGTGGTAGCCTCGTAGGAGGTTGTTTTAAAAACACCAATGCATACTATTAAGGCTCTGCGCTGGGCACTCATTAAATTTTGAAGCAGTGCTCTATTTCTATCCAACCTATGCGCCCAGACTGGCGCCGCGTATGCGATCATACTCTCGAAGACACCTCGGTATACCAAGTACATTTGGCGACCCGACAGCCTGTAGTCTTTCCGAGCAATCCTTCTAAGTTTGTGCATCACAGAGACAGCGTCCGCCGCAACTTGCTTAATGTGGTTGCTAAAAAGCAACTTATCATCAAACAAAACACCTAGGTACTTATGAATCCTTACTCGGCTGATTACACAGCCTTTATATTTAATGTGGGGGTTTCGACTGGTTGATAATTTGTCTGCACCCTTCAGAAGCATAAACTTCGTCTTGGGCACAGAAATCTTTAAATTTTGCATGTCCATCCAGCCCTCGGCGGTTGACAAAGCCGCCTGCGCTCTACTTTCTAGCTGCGGTCGTCAATTACCACGAACTAAAAGGAGACAGTCATCGGCGAAAGCCTGGGCCGTGACTCCTTCTGGGAATGTCAACCCCAGAAATCCATCAAACACCAGGATCCACAGCAGGGGACCGAGAACGGAACCCTGCGGGCTTCCCCTGGTGATGGATTTTTCCACAACTAGGTGCGCATCTTTATACAGTGCCGTACGGTTAAACAAATAGTCTCTCACCACGGCCTGCAGGGCTCTGGGAACATTGCGGCGTTCCAAAGCATAGAGGACAGAACTCCAACACAAGGAAGGAAATGCTGCCTCGGACGCTTTCCACCTCGGTAAGAGCATTTAAGATGCAATCCTCGGTGCCAACCCCTTTCATGAAGCCATATTGGCCTCGATTTAGAATACAGCTCATATCAATGCTTTCCCCGAGCCGTTTCACAACCAGCCTTTCAAGCAACTTGCCGAGAACTGGCAAGAGGCTGATGGGTCGATAACTGCCGACCTCACCAGGATCCTTTCCAGGTTTTAGGAGTACCCTTACCAAGGCCACCTTCCAGCAAGCCGGAAAGCAACCCCAGCTTAGGCATCCCGTGAACAGTCTGCCAAGCGGCTCTCTTATGACAGGCAATAGTTGGTAAAAAATATCTGGGTCAAGTTGGTCAATCCCCGGTGCCTTCTTCAGTGCCATTCGAGAAACCACTCGGTCTATATCATCGGGTTCCACGGCCTGAAAGCCAGGGAATGGTGTTTCACCCGCCCTAACGCCGATTTCCGCTTCACCCTCCGGAGCATCTGGAAAGAGTATCCAGGAACGCCCGGTAAGTCGCCACAGATGTTAAAGTGTTGTCACGACCACCTAACTCGCACCGGACGCTGGACAACACGTGCAATGGCCTTGGCTTGTAACAAGTCTTTGCGAGCTGCCAGGGATCGCGTTGCAACTCGCGCATGGAGTCATTCCAAAACTTGAGTTTGGCTTCCTTGATGGCGTGAACATATGTATTACGGGCACGCCGGTAGATCCGAAGACGCTCAGCGCGCACGTGGTTAACGATATTCCCCGTTAGGGGGCAGCGCTGTTACCTTATCCGCGCGGACCTCACTCTTGCACGCAGCACGCTAAGGTCAGAGGACCACCATTTCTTGCCGGGCCTCCGTCTGCCTTCCACAGACGACCCCCCGGAAAATGGGGTCATGACGGCTCCAGGCACGCTCAGATCAGCGGACTGGCCGTCTATGACGGGTCCGTCCATTGGCCTAGGCCGCCGTAGGACCTCGTCACAGCCAGTCTTGATGGCCCGGCCGATTAGCTCCGCCATCAATTCCACCTCCTCCCTACACTCCATGCACCACTGCAATCCCTGCAGGGCAGCATCGCACACACGCCTCAGCCTGCGTTGATCCAGGCTCCTTAGGTTGTAGCGACCTGGATTTGGTGCCTTAGGACCGCCTCCGTAAGCAATATCATAGGTTATAAGCCTATGATCGCTCACATTGGCCTCGGGCCAGACAGTCCATCTACCTGTATCCCGAAGCAAGTCACCCGTCACCAAAGTGACGTCTATATAACACTCTCCCAGTTCGATGGTGAAAGTTGGCGGCTGCTCCGCATCATTAATCAGGTAGAGGTTCCTGGCTTCTGCGAACTGTTCGAGATCACCGCCTCTGGGGTTTGTGAGTGGTGAACCCCAGGCGGTAGACTTGGCGTTTGCGTCCAGCGCAACCAACACTCTGGTGCCCGGGAGACCGTCCAGAATCCTCCCCAACTTCGCCAGCAAGTCATCGATACTCCATCCAAGCTGGAAGTATCCCGACACAAGTACGACATCGAGCGTACCCCTCGTGATCCGCACGACGGTGAATTTCTCATCAGACCACTGAGGCATCCAGAAGACACCCAAAGAGTCAGAGCTCACCACGACCGCAGAGAGCAGCCGTCCCCCACGATTATTAATAACTTTCACCCCGTGGAAGCCGACCATCCTATCCGCGATCGCGTACAGTTCCTGGACCAAGAGGACCTCGAGGTTGTACTCCTCAAGGAGCCTCATGGCCTCACTCGTGGCCGCCCGGGAATGGTGCAGATTAATCTGCCCCAGGCGCAGGCGTACGAACTGGTGAAAGATGTCCCCAAGGGTTTTCTGACCGTTCAGGCGTCGGCATAAGGTGTGTTGTTAACAGCTCTCGCCCGGGCTATATCGTACGCCTTACATTGTCTACCCCCTACCCTGTGTCCAGTATTGCTACCTTTCACCTGGCAGCAGGCGGCACACTTTGGTGGCGACGACTTGGCAGGGCAGCTGGTTGCCCTGTGTCCCGGAGCGGCACAGTGGCCACACATCTCCTTCTGCGCTCTGCATCGGAGAGCGGTGTGCCCAAAGCCCTGACATTTAAAGCACCAGGCTACTTGAATATGGTCCACAACCCTACAGGCCGTCCTGCCAAAGAACAATCTTCCCCCGGCCACTAAGACCTGCCGGATCTTTGGCGAGGTCTCAAGAACCCAGTGACTCTTTAGGGATTCCTTCCTCTCCAACTGTCGAATCACCTTAGTTTCCCTAAGGAAGTCCTCGACGGCCACATCCACCGGATTTTGACCGTGGATCGCTTTGAGGATTTCGGGCTCCTCTACCCGCGTTGCCCTCGGCATATTATAAACCAATATCTGAGGCTTACGCTCGGCTAGCAGCTGAGCCTTCAGCCCGTTCTTGGCCAGAACATCGGCCTCCAGCAGTTGTCTTGCCTGCTGCTCGTTAACGACCTCCAGTACAATGCCATGATCCCTGGTTTTAGTGACCCGGGAAACTTGGAACCTTTCTTTCCACGGGTCCAGGATCTTCTTTAGGGTTAGCTCCGTCATATCAGACGAAGCCCCCTGACCAGGCTTAACAGGGACCACTTTTACAGTGGCCCGCTTACTTTTGGCCGGCGCCTGTGCTGGCGGCGGCGGACCTACCCGCTTAGGCGCAGGCGCGGCAGTTATAGAGGCAAATGAGACAGGTTTCTTAACCTTCTCCTCCACTCTCTTAATTGATTTGTGGAACTCGCCCAAAGCTTCACCCGTTACGGGTTTGAAGACCCGAACTCCCTGCACTACCTGGTCTACCTTGCCTGATAGTCGAGTTACGACCGAGTCAAGCGCAAGGTTTGCACCCTGGAGGCCTTCTCATTTTAAAGCCAGCCCGGAAACCATCAAACTACATTGGCTCAGATATGAGTTCACCAATTGGCGCAATTCTAGAGCCACTCTAGATTCCTTCTTTGAGGAAATTTTGGCCCATTCGGCCCTCATCTCCTCAATCCGCCCCAAGCTATCCGCTCCGGAGGTCACCTGCTTTGCCGCAGGTTTCCCCCCAGAAACATCCCGCTCATGGACAGAATCGGCTTTGCTGCTTTCAGTCCTTCCCGACTTCGCAGCGAGGCGTCCTTCGGGCTTGGCGCCCCCTCCTATGCCGTGTCCTCGCTGTACGGTTCCAGCTTTTGCCTTTTCCGCACCGCTCGAGACAGAGGTGTCCCACAGGATTTGTGTGCAAGCCGCATCACTCGGGCGCTCCACTACCCGAGGGGCTTCCGTGTCTTCCTTATCGGAAGACCGGGGCCGCGGCGGCGACCTACCGATTGACCTCCTCGGCATGAAGGGGTCACCGGAAACCAGGTCCTTGGCCAAACCGACCAAGTCCTCCAAACAACCTCCCCCGGGTTGCTCCATCGCTGAACAATTTAGCAATACACCAGCTGTGTTGCCAGGCACTACAATTCACAGCTTGAACGAATCTAACACCTACCACAATACCAGGTGAGCGTCTAACCTCTCACACCCCGAACGGACCGTCTGTTCCGCAGTCCACGCGAGGAGTCAAAAAGCTAAAAGCTCCTTCCACCGGCTAGGTCGGAGCGGCCGCTTCTCGAACCTGCCAGAGGATCTAAATATATTTAGGCCTCACCAACTAGGTATGGGGACACGATGTTAAAAAGGAAACGTCCTTATTTGGCCGACAGCAGCACTACTGCAACACACTACGCGCCGCTTTGTCAAAACTCCACAGCAACGCAGGTTGACTGACCGCTGCTGATCGTTGTCAACCCCGACGACGAGAACGTAGAACGCTGTACTTGCAGAATCAAATTATGCACCGGTTGCAAAAAAACACAAGTTTTACAGCACGGGGCCAGAGGCCGAGAAGCGATCTTCTCGGCCTATTATCGCCAAATATAAGAGTTAGAGGTGGAGTAGCCATATTAACATCGACTAGAGCTACCACCGAAACTGTTGATCTAAATACAATTCTACAAGCGGTCGCAGTCTGAATGAAGCATCAGCTTCAGATCACTATCTACAGCATTTACTTGTCGAATTTTGATTGGAAGCAGGATGATATAGCGCGATTAATTTATCATCTTCCCCCATCCATGCTACTGATGGGTGGCTTCAATGCACTTAATTCTCTTTGGCGGTCGGATCGAGTATATCCCTGCGGAAGAGAATTGGAAACGTTCCTACTGAATTATGATTTCATTATCTTAAATGATGGTTCAGGAACTTTTTTTCAATGCCAGAGATGGGTCGACGTCCTGTATAGATCTAGCACTTATAAGTGGATCGATAACACCGAGGTACACCTTCCATGTTTTAGAGATCTACATGGAAGCAAAGGTTTTTCGGTGGAAATTTATAACTGACGTTACAAAAAATATATCCCATCTCCAAAATATGGCTGTTTGACAAGGACGAGCTTAACAGCTACTCCCTGAAATAACTGACGTTACCGAAGCCGATGTCGACGGTATAATTAATGCCATACTTGACTCGGCATCAAGATGTATTTCCAAAACATCTGGGAAACTCAAGTAGCGACCCGTTCCGTGGTGAAACGATGAAATAAGTGAAGCTATAAAAGAAAGAAAAAACGTATAACAAATTTAAGAAACGTCCAACACTAGAAAATTTAATTGCCTTTAAAAAATACAGGGCGTATGCAAAAAGACTTAGAATAAAAAACTATCCTGGCAGCAATACATGTCATCCATTGACAGAAACACAATTGCATCAGACGTTTGGAAGAAAGTGTCGGCTATTTGTGGGCATACAAACTTTACTCCCGAAACCTGCATTCAATATGAAGATGAAGTTAGAGATACTCCAAACGAAATTGCAGAATTACTAGCGAATCGTTTCGAAGAAGCAAGCAAAACGGCTAACTACTATGAATAATTTAGAACACAAAAAACAGATCTTGAGGATGCTAAATTTTACAACTGAAATGAATTATTCATATAATGTACCGTTTAAAATAGAAGAATTTGTGAAAGCGTCGGAGAAAGCCGGCAACATAGTTGCTGGTCCGGATGAAATTCATTATAACATGATCAGGCAGCTGAATACCACTGCAAAACGTAAATTGTTAAAATTATATGATCAGATATGGAAGGATGGAATGTACCCGCAGCAATGGAAAAAACCATATATTGTTCCAGTACCAAAGAAAGACATATCCCAATAGTTACCGTCCTATTTCTTTTACGTGCGCAATGGAAAAAATATTTAAAAAAATGATAAATAATCGACTCGTTTGGATTTTAGAAAAAGAAAATTTCTTATCCACACGTCAAACAGGTTTTTGACAATACCACTCTACTACTGATCAAATGATCAACTTAGAGAACATCATATACAACAGCTTTATCACAAGAAAACATTGTGTCTGAGCCTTCTTTGATTTGCAGAAGGCATTCGATATGACCTGGCGACATGGAATAATGCTTCAAATACATGAATGGGGCATTCATGCCAATCTGCCAGTTTTATTCAGCAACTATATCAACGACCGTACTTTCCAAGTATGTGTCAACAAACAATATTCATCATCCCTACCCTACGGGGAAGACACCCGCCTTATTACGCTTCCGGTCGCCACAATCCCCTCACCCTGTTCCTAGCCCTGATGGCCTTTAACGGGAGTCGTCTTTGCTCTCTGACTCTTTATATTTCATAGTAATAAGCCTGGCCTTGTCGGTATGCCACCTTTGTAACTGCCTCGGTAGACATTTACATCGGTGATTTATAAACTCAGCTTTTGCCTTCGCTGCAGATCTCGTCCGGACATCTTGAATGTCCTACATAGTTTCCCTCTGAACTAGCCAAACGAGTTCGCGGAAGCACGATACCCGCGCCTAGTTCTACTTTTATTGAGCCAATTTCTAGTAAATGTCTCGCGATTCAAAGCAAATTTAAAAACACCATACAACAAAAAATGTTGTTCGCAACAACAAAATTTAGTCCTAATTTCCTTAATGAACTCAACTTTAGATCATAGCCCAGACTTAGGTTAATTTACGGACTCCGGTCTGGTCTACAAGGGAGACGCGGACAGACCTCCTACTCCCAATCAGCTCCATCGCAGAGTCCCACGTGACATTTACTTCCTTTCAACCATCGTCGAGATGCCGCTACATCTCAAGGCTGCATGGGATTCATGCTCTCGGCAGCGCAGTCGCCATCCCGCCGACAGTGTCGTGTGCTCATTCAAAACTGCCCTCGTCAAAACGCCGCTACTCCTCCCGGCTGCATGGTAACTCATGCCCTCGGCAGTGCATCGCCGTTCCGCCGACAGCTAAACAATCACAAATAATCACCACTAATACTATCTAACAGTGGCTCGATGCCATTGCGCCTACCTTCGGCCAATCAAACTGTCCAGGCGGTGCCTAGCCACCCGGGATGCTACTCTACTACACCGCTTCAGTCACTCTGCTCAAGGTGAGGAAACGGAGGAAGCCAGCCAAAATAGTCCAGTCATTACGAGTCTTCAAATTGACCCGCAGATCAAAGAAGGAATCCACACTCTTGAGTTCCCTAACAACTCTCGTACGCTCAGCCTCGTCCCGGTGACAGACATAAAAGACATGGTCCGTGGTGTTATCAACTCAACAGTCCGGGCACAAGCCCGAATCAACCAAACCAAACCTAGCCAAACTATCCCTAAAGGTACCATGTCCTGAAAGGAATTGAATTGTATACCGACTGGGAGAAACCCAACTAATTGCTCGCAGCTCCCTAACATTTGGAAAGATACCATGCGTGTTTAGGGTGCAAATACAGAGATAGAAGAACAATTGCTAACATGTACAGGAACCAAACAGCAACAGTAATAATTGAAGAACATAAGAAAGAAGCCGTAATAAGAAAGGGAGTCCGACAAGGATGTTCCCTATCTCCGTTACTTATTAATCTTTACATGGAACTAGCAGTTAATGATGTTAACGAACAATTTAGATTCGGAGTAACAGTACAAGGTGAAAAGATAAAGATGCTACGATTTGCTGATGATATAGTAATTCTAGCCGAGAGTAAAAAGGATTTAGAAGAAACAATGAACGGCATAGATGAAGTCCTACGCAAGAACTATCGCATGAAAATAAACAAGAACAAAACAAAAGTAATGAAATGTAGTAGAAATAACAAAGATGGACCACTGAATGTGAAAATAGGAGGAGAAAAAATTATGGAGGTAGAAGAATTTTGTTATTTGGGAAGTAGAATTACTAAAGATGGACGAAGCAGGAGCGATATAAAATGCCGAATAGCACAAGCTAAACGAGCTTCAGTAAGAAATATAATTTATTTACATCAAAAATTAATTTAAATGTCACGAAAAGATTTTTGAAAGTATATGTTTGGAGTGTCGCTTTATATGGAAGTGAAACTTGGACAATCGGAGTATCTGAGAAGTAAAGGTTAGAAGCATTTGAAATGGGGTGCTATAGGAGAATGTTAAAAATCAGATGGGTGGATAAAGTGACAAATGAGGAGGTATTGCGGCAAATAGATGAAGAAAGAAGCATTTGAAAAAATATAGTTAAAAGAAGAGACAGACTTATAGGCCACATACTAAGGCATCCTGGAATAGTCGCTTTAATTTTGGAAGGACAGGTAGAAGGGAAAAATTGTGTAGGCAGGCCACGTTTGGAATATGTAAAACAAATTGTTAGGGATGTAGGATGTAGAGGGTATACTGAAATGAAACGACTAGCACTAGATAGGGAATCTTGGAGAGCTGCATCAAACCAGTCAAATGACTGAAGACAAAAAAAAAACCATGCGTGTATCGAACTGTAGAAGTATCGTTCCCCCTAGCTAGCCAAGAGTCAAAACCTTGATCTTCAGTTTCTCGCATACGCCCTGAAGTAAGAAGGCCTTCCTTTTTAGAGATGTACCGCTTGCTACGTTCCGTAGCTAGAATATCAAGGGGTTTAATGCCGGCGATTACAGAGACTGCCTCTCTCGAGACAGTTCTGTAGACACCTACAACAGCTAACAATAGAAGACGCTGGGATCGCAAAAGAATATCCCTATAACAATGAAATTGTAAACGATGAACCCAGATGGGCGCAGCATACAACATAATGGCCTCACAGACACCTTTGTAAAGAATACCCATGGTACGATAATTCAACCCCCAATCGGAATGAATGATTCTACGGACACCAAAGAAAACATCAATGGCCTTCTTTGCAAGAAACTGAAGATGCTCCTTGAATTGAAGCCTCTCATCAATGATAAAACCCAAATACTTCTGAACGGTAACATACCTAATCGGAAGGCCATCCATCACAACCCACGGGTGACGGATCGCAGCTAGACGACCTTTAAGTAACATCATAGTGGTTTTCTCCGCGCTGAAAACCATCTTATGCTGAAGATTCTACAACCTGAGAACCTTAAATGCCTGTGTCGCTGTGAGCTCCATCTCGTCAGGAGAGTTGCCCTCGACCAGCAGCAACCCATCGTTGGCATAGCCACGATGCGGCAGCCACTGGGCAACCGCAATCGCATGAGAGAGTCGAACTCAATGACCCAGACGAGTGGACCTAGAACACTGCCCTGTGGACAACCTTTGGACAAAGTCTTTCCTACTTCCAAGCCGCCGTCACGAAGGACGACGATTCTATCGCTGAAGTAGCACGAGAGATTTCTAATCTCATTTAGCGTGCACCCACACTTCTGAAGTTGAAACAAGGCAAAGAGCTACCACAAAGTTATTGAAGGCCCCAGATATGTCCAAAAAAACTCCAAGTACATATTTGCACTCGCTGGACGAAGCCAGATCCATTACCCTAAGTTTTGCCAGGACGAAAACAGTACTGATCGTCCATCACCATATGATTAGTAATCATCCTATAATTAATGCGGAGGTACATGACCTTCTCGAAAACCTTACCTACTACAGGCAAGAGCATCAGAGGACGGTAAGAAGAACTTATAGTGGGATCCTTGTCACCAGCTTTGAAAGGAATTTCAACACACCATGTTTTCAACACGCTGGAAAATATCCAGCAGCAAGAATCCTATTAAAAACCGTAGCCAAAGGACCAATAATCAACGGCAAGGTGCGAACAAGTAGCTCCACTGCGATAACATCATATACGGGTGCTTTATTCCTTGCCAGGCTACAAATTACTTCCGCCTCAGTAATCTCAGAAGATAAATTCTCAGAGCGAAAACCTACGACTTTCCTGCGAACACGTCCATGATAAGAGGTTTCACCAACCTCAGTATCATCTGGAAGCAGATCGTTCATCAGAAGAGTAAGGACAAGATATTTGTCTATAACAACTCCATCCTGCGTCAAGAAAGCCGACAGAAGATTGTATTTTTTCCACTTATGACCACGTACTCTATAGACAACACCCCATGGGTCTTTATTTACCTGCACTTGTACAAAACAGCGCCAGAAATCACGATTAGAGGACCTAACTCTATGAAAATACTCGGTCCTCTTCCGACGATAACCCGCAAACAAACCTGCACGTCGATCAGGGTCACCCTCACGCTGTGCGGTTCTCCTGAGCCGGCCTACTGTCCGCTTTATCGCGGTCAGGCCCAGAGTCCACCATTTAGCTATTCTCTCTCGACCCGTGCTTCACGGAATCTAATGCTCAGTAGCCTCACCTACCGCAGAAGAAAAATTCTCTGCCAGGTCGTCTAACGGGGACTCGTCTAGACTTCGAGCAAAGACTCGGAGCCTGGCCGCAAGAATATTTGAAAACCTAGGCCAATCCGCCCGCCTGTGCAGGATGCGCCCCTGCTGAACAGAGTCGTTCCCCCTATAGACATCGTGCAGCTCGCCTACTAACTCAAAAACTATCAGTCGATGATCACTCACGCAATCATCGACGACAGACCAGTTCAGAACCCTACCTAGGATATCCTTACCAATGGTAACATCAACGTTGGTACCATGGAAGGCCCTCCGCAACTTAATTACACCAGCGAAAGTGAGCAATTCGGCGGTTACATTAGACATCGAAATGATGCTGCGCTATGAAACCTACGTTTAACTCACCACCAGCGTCCGTGATCCCACTTTGCTAAAGAGGCGATTTGGCATTCGCGTCTGCACCTATATAAATCGAACGACCCGTTACAAACCTAACAATTCTATCCCATCTTTCCAAATGCTGTTCAGTGGGATCCCTGTACTGAAAGTACGATCTAACAACAACCAGGTCTAAAACATACACGGAAATCTTAGCGACGACATGATGCGTGACAGAGGCTTGCCGTAAGAAGACACTATGTAAAGACTTCCTGCACAATACGGCGGATTTGCTGTCACCAACGAAAAATTTCCTCCAACCGGGGAAGCCGGGTAGATCACCCTTGACTACATACAGTTGTTGCAGAAGGACAATATCCAGCCTCCGTTTTTCGACAACTTCATCTAGCTAAACTTGGACTACATAGGCACCTGGGCATTAAGTTGACCGAATCTAACCACTGAGAGAGTTGAAGTAAATCTCAACCTGCCCTCTTGTAATAACCACACTCCTTGCTCTTCACGGAGTGCCTATGACCCTTGAGCAACCTCTTACAGTTGACGCAAGTTGGAGCCTCTTTTTTCTGCGAACAATCCTCACGCTCGTGGCCCTCTTCACCACAATGCGCACAGGCCGACGCATATTTACAGAATTTGGCCCTGTGGTCGAAGCGAAAACACTTGAACCACCGCTGCACTACAAGTTATTCCTTACGCGGCACGATGCAAGATCCAGAAAGATTCTACTCTCCGACAAGAATTACTGTAAGAGACCAGCGCCTAATTCGAATACCCCGTGATACCAAGCGGCATCACGCTTTCCGGTCTTGAAGATGAACCTACACTCCTGTTTGAACGCAGCCTCGTCCAAATCGGTAATACATTACTAGATAAATAAATCCCTTACATGGGGATTACATATACAGGACTTCAGTGTTAGATGTAAAAGAGCCCTAAACATTATTAAATGTTTATCCAACAACAATTGGGGCTCATATAATGAAATACTACTAAGGCTGTATAAACCATTGGTTCAATCGAAACTCGACTACTGATGTATATTCATCCGCTAGGAAGTCGCATTTAAAAATATCAGACGTAATACATAACAGTGGAATAAGATATGCAACAGGCGCATTCCGTACAAGTCGGACGATTAGTTTAAAGCCGGAAGCAGGAATAATACCACTACATTATAGAAGAGAGATCATATTGCTTAGATATGCTGCAAATATACAAGCCTTTCCTACCTATATAAATAATAAAATTGTTAACAAACATCCTTTGGCTGCATTATATGAACATTGTGACCTATTCCAGACCAGCCGGAATAAGGTATCACGAATCGACAAGAAAATATGAAATTGCTTTGCCAGAGACATTGCAATTTCTATACGAGAAATACCGCCATGGCTTTTACCAGCGGTAAACACAAGACTTGATCTCTGTCGTAAAGAAATAAAAAATAAGCCAACTGCAATTATCCAACATTTTTATCAACAGTCAGTAGTTACGAAGAGTACATTAAAATTTGTACGGACAGATCTAAAACCGAACATGGAGTTGGATGCTTCATTCATGTAAATGGAGAAGCCCATTTTTGGAAATTGCCAGATATGGCCAGTGTTTATACGACAGAACTTATTGCCATATAGCAAGCTCTTCCGTACTCGAAACACTACTGCGAAGAGAAAGTGCTAATATGTTCCGACTCTCTAAGTGCACTTACTGCAATTCGGAACAAGAACATTAAGGAAGTCCTTATTGCGAACATCCTGTCCATTTTGTATGTTTTAAATCAACGAGAACAGCGATGTGTATTTGAATGGACTCCAGGGCATACTGGTATTGCAGGGAATGAAAGTGCAGACGAAGCTGCCAGTAAGGTGATAGTCTGTGACAACCTGGATATAATTCCTGTACGAGTGGCAAATGATAAAAGTTGTCTAACTAATACAATAAGAAAGCGGTGCAGTAACGATTGGAGAAGATTAACTACTAAACTAAACTCAGTTAAAACATCTCCATATAAATGGAAGAGCGACATGAAGCTGACTCGCCGAGAACAAATGGCGGTGACCTGGCTTAGAATCGGTTACACGCGAATAACAAATTCATATTAGTTAACCGGCGAAGAAAGACCAATCTGCGGTGTTTGTAATAAATCACTTACAGTCAAGCATCTAATGGAAGAGTGTTCCAGATATGAGGACCTCTAAAAGAGGTTCGGTTTAAGAAATAGTAAGTATTACTGCTGATTTGGGAAATGGAAACGAAGAAAAAATAGCTGCGTATCTGCACGCCAGAGGACTATTAACAAGTTTATAAGGAAACTCAAGCTGCATTAAATAATATCTAAGCGAATTAATTTAATTCTATGCATAAATAAAAAAGGGAGTCCTGAAGCGTGACACGTACAGGAACGGAAGGTAGCCCTCTTGCCTAGGAAGCTCGGACTCGCCTGCATGCAAGAATGGAGGAGTCTAGGCGTATCCCATGATGGCATGGGGGACCCTTGAGAGTGGACTGTGGGCGTGGGGCCAAGTAGGTCAGAACCGGGAAGAGGAGTTCTTTGGCCGTCCGGAACAGGTGGTTAAATTGCTCTTATGATGCGGTGGGGGAACCCCGATAGGTTATCTCCTACGGGACTATTTATAGGGGAGAGTCAACTGCCACGACATCCTAGGGTGACTGATGTGCTGCTTAACGGCGGTTCCGTTTGCCTCAGGGGTGCGTAAATTAAATAAGGGAGCTAAAAGAAACGTTGGTATTGTGAAGCCTTTCTTTTTCTATATATATATATATATATATATATATATATATATATATATTTTAGTTGTACTTATTTTTTTTTTAATCTTAATATCGAGGCCCTTTACACCCTTACATATGACGAACCTGATGGTGACATAAATCTCTTTTAAAGAATGTGACGAAGGCTAATGACCTTAGATGTCGATGCCCATATATATATTTTAGTTGTACTTATTTTTTTTTTAATGTTAATATCGAGGCCCTTTACACCCTTACATATGACGAACCTGATGGTGACATAAATCTCTTTTAAAGAATGTGACGAAGGCTAATGACCTTAGATGTCGATGCCCATATATATATATATATATATATATATATATATATATATATAAAAGTAGCAGTAATCATATTATACTTTAAACAAACATAAATTCTCTTAACGCAATAAAGAAAATTCGTTTCTGCATAATATAATATACTTCTGTCTATTTCTGTACATTTTATTTAAAACTTGTTCTTTTAAATTACAATAAAAATTATAAATATAAATCTAAAATCTAAAAATCCAAAACCATCAAGAAGTCGTAATTGATGTAAAGTAATCACATTCCAAGCAGGCTATGTACCGAATAATACATGTTACACATAAAAATGATCAAAAAAACCCGTGTAAAATGACGTAAAAAAAATAAAAAACAGAATAAATATTTTAAAGTCATATTAAAAGGAAATTATTTCATATTAAAGAATGGAATATAGCTCGGCATAGAAAGCTTTTCTATGAGAAGCCCTCTAAGTCGAACGTTAACTGTAATTTATAAGCGGGACTTACACAAACAAATTAATGAAGAGCTCCGTACAGAAAGAACGTAACATAAAATCACTACGCCTACGCGATGGTATTTTAATTTTACATAATAAAAATAAAAATTATGTAGAAGGAAATGAAAGAAACGTTATGTGCAATATTTAATTATATTAAATGAATACGAATATATGTAGAGTATTTCGTACGTAACTATCATTCCACACTTAGGTATTTATGCGTATATAATTATACAGGGCGTTTCATAATGTTCTTAGGAGTTACAAAAATTCAGTACAAAAAAGTATTTCACTTACCTAAATGAAGGTTGTACGAGGTGATACGGGGACTCAAACAGTTTTTGTTAAAATCTATAAATGTTCAATATGTGCTCCTCTGGTGACGAGGCACACATCAACGCGAAAGTCTAGCTCTTGCCAAACTCGTTCTAACATGTCATTGTCGATAGAGTTAATTGCATTGATTATGCGATCCTTTAGCTCAGCGATATGGTGCGGCACCGATGGGATAAATACCTATCTTTCACGTATCCCCAGAGAAAGAAATCACATGGCGTGAGGTCTGGTGATCTTGGTGGCCACAGCATAATGTGTCTTCTTCGGACGCACGTTCTATCCAGCGCCGAGGTAATGTTGTGTTAAGGTACTGTCGAACCTCTTTATGAAAATGGGCAGGACAACCATGTTGCTGGAAAATGAAGTCTTTGAGTAGCCGAGGCATAAGCCATAATTGTAACATATCCAGGTATATCATGCCGGTTACTGTCGTTTCCATAAAAAAGAACGGCCCATACACTGCCTCACGAGAGATCGCATAAAAAATTTTACTTTCGGAGAATCCAGAATGTGTTCCACATAAGCGTGTGGGTTTTCAGTTCCCCAAACTCGCACGTTGTGACGGTTTACTTTGCCGCTAATATGGAAAGTAGCTTCATCGCTGAAAATTATCTTGTTTACAAAACCTTCATCTAACAACATCTTTTCCTGTAAATGTAAACAAAAATCGAGCCTACGTGTTTTGTCTCCATCAGAAAGACGCTGGATTAATTGAAGACGGTACGGTTTGCATAATAAACGTTTACGGAGAACTCTCCACACTGTTGTTTTCGGAATTCCTAATTCTCTGCCTGCAGCCGCAGTCGATTTTGACGGGCTGCGAATGAAACTTGCACGCACACGTTCGACATTGACTTCTGAGGTTGATGGACGACCGGTTGATTTTCGCTTGCACAAGCAACCCGTTTCACTGAATTGTTTATACTATGCATGAATTTAATTGTCACTTGGTGGTTCCTTATGAAATTTCAACCGAAACGCACGTTGCACAAAAATTACTGACTTTGACAAGTGAAATTCAAGCACACAAAACGACTTCTCGCTTCACGTGGCAGCCATTTTCCCTACTGTCGACGCCTAGCGAGCAAATGGTTTACTAACTGCCTAGTATATGTGGAAAAAAGTATTTGAAGTACTCTTTCATACAGTACTTGTTTTATTCTTATGAGTGAAATAGTTTTTTGTTAATGAATTTTCGAAACTCCGAAGAACATCATGAAACGCTCTGTATATGCCGGGGTATACGTAGTTTCATTTATATTAGCATACGTTAATCGATAACGGTTGAGTTATTGCCATAATTTAATAGTAATGCATTTTAAAACAAACGCTAGGATATAAATGCGTGCCCTTCATGATTATAATTACCTACCGTTCACTTACAATAAGTAGGTTTTGTAACCAATAATTTAAAAGAAAGAATCTATAAATAATTAGTAATTAAGAAAATATTATGAGTTTGGTGTAACTATAATTATTTTAAATTTCTAATTTTCTGGTAGGTAAAAATGATACATCAGCCTGGTATACATGGCATACTGAACAATGATTGCTGATTTTGTAATATTTAAAAAATGTAATAAGTAAAAAAAATTTAAATAAATAGATATTCTATTGGGACGTTTTATATTCTATATAGATGCAATCGGTCAAAATAAAATGTATTAACATTTTTAAATGAAAATTGGTAAATAATATATTTTCCAATTATTGATTGGTAAAAAAAAGTTAAAGCTCATCTAATCTCATCTAATGATACGATCAAATGATAGTCGCTGATATGATTGGTCTAATGTTGATCGGTCTGATTAATGAATTATTTTGATGGGTAAATTATATTGGCCAATACATTGGCTTCCATGAATTCATAAGTCAAAATAATTTTTGACTGAAATTTATCAAAACTTAAATTCGTCCGACTATAAATGCCAAAGGTTTTTTAATAAAAGAAATTAAAATTTCCCTAGTTCACTTATCTAAAATTAGCAGAATTCTTCTAATATTCCAACAAAACTCCTGAAAATACTGTAATCTCCAAACCATTTGCATATTGTGGTTGACGACGTTAAACGCACTGATAAGTGCACTCAAGACTCTCTCGGATAGGTTTAAAGTTTACTATATTTTAGAAGGTTTAGAAGACCCAGTAAATGTTCAAAGTAATGTAAACTTATTCTGAAAGTAAGAGCATTTTCTTTGCGCTAAAAGTAAGTAACCATTACTTCCTCACACTAATAAATGAGCCACTAATCTTGTTAACGTTCTACATGAAAATTACTGTTGTCTTGAAAATTCTTACGGAAAACTATCCAATGTCTGTTAAACATATAGATTTTGTACATGAGTACGAGCGCGTATGTACATGTAATATGTATTAGCATGTACAAAACGATTGCAATATGGTAAAAAGTTGATATCTACCTACTTCTAAATATAGATTAAAAATATTCGAGGAGAGATTACAGATCTTTAAATGTAAAAAAAAATAGTTTAAATCGACGTCTTAATTTTTCCCTTTTTGCACTAAATTTATTAGTTCGTATATATGTTCTAGGTTTCATAATGAACAAGAAGATAGGGAAGAGAGTAGAGTATTTCAAAACGCATAGCGATAGAATCATTGTAATAAGGATAAAATCAAAACCTAACAACGATTGTTAACGTCTATATGCCTACAAGCGCCCATGATGATGATGAGGTAGAGTGTGTATACGAAGAGATTGATGAAGCAATTAAACACGTAAAAGGAGATGAAAATTTAATAATAGTTGGAGATTGGAATTCAAGGATTGGAAAAGGCAAGGAAGGAAATATAGTGGGTGAATACGGGCTGGGCAAAAGGAATGAAAGAGGGGACCGACTTACAGAGTTTTGCACGGAGTATAATTTAGTAATTGCCAACACCCAATTTAAAAATCATAATAGAAGAATATACACTTGGAAAAAGCCAGGCGATACTGCAAGGTATCAGATAGATTATATCATGGTTAAGCAAAGATTTAGAAATCAACTCGTCGACTGCAAAACTTACCCTGGAGCAGACATTGATAGCGACCATAATTTGGTGATAATGAAATGTAGATTGGGGTTTAAAAACCTGAAGAAAAGGTGTCAGATGAATCGGTGGAATTTAGAGAAGCTTGAGGAAGAGGAAGTAAAGAAGATTTTTGAGGAGGACATCGCAAGAGGTCTGAGTAAAAAAGATAAGGTAGAAAATGTAGAAGAAGAATGAGAGAATGTTAAAAAGGAAATTCTTAAATCAGCAGAAGCAAACTTAGGCGGAATAAAGAGAACTGGTAGAAAACCTTGGGTTTCAGACGATATATTGCAGCTGATGGATGAACGTAGAAAATATACGAATGCTAGTGATGAAGAAAGTAAAAGGAACTATCAGCAATTAAGGAATACTATAAACAGAAAGTGCAAACCGGCGAAAGAAGAGTGGATTAAAGAAAAGTGTTCAGAAGTGGAAAGAGCACATTGGAAAGAGAGTGGAAAGAGAACATTGGTAAAATAGACGGAGCATACAGGAAAGTTAAGGAAACTATAAAGTTAAGTTAATAGTTATGTTATAAGTTAAGGGGTACATAAATTAAAATCTAATAATGTGTTAAACAAAGATGGTACACGAATATATAATACGAAAGGCAAAGTCGATAGATGGGTGGAATATATTAAAGAGTTATACGGAGGAAATGAATTAGAAAATGGTGTTATAGAGGAAGAAGAGGAAGTTGAGGAGGATGAAATGAGAGAAACAATACTGAGATATGAATTTAAGAGAGTATTAAAAGATTTAAATTGCAGAAAGGCTCCTGCAATAGACGGAATACCTGCAGAATTACTGCGCAGTGCAGGTGAGGAAGCGATTGATAGATTATACAAACTGGTGTGTAATATTTATGAAAAAGGGGAATTTCCGTCAGACTTCAAAAAAAGTGTTATAGTCATGATACCAAAGAAAGCAGGGGCAGATAAATGTGAAGAATACAGAACAATTAGTTTAACTAGTCATACATCAAAAATCTTAACTAGAATTCTATACAGAATTGAGAAGAGAGTGGAAAAAGTGTTAGGAGAAGACCAATTTGGTTTCAGGAAAAGTATAGGGACAAGGGAAGCAATTTTAGGCCTCAGATTAATAGTAGAAGGAAGATTAAAGAAAAACAAACCAACATACTTGGCGTTTATAGACCTAGAAAAGGCATTCGATGACGTAGACTGGAATAAAATTTTCAGCATTTTAAAAAAATTAGGGTTCAAATACAGAGATAGAAGAACAATTGCTAACATGTACAGGAACCAAACAGCAACAGTAACAATTGAAGAACCTAAGACAGAAGCCGTAATAAGAAAGGGAGTCCGACAAGGATGTTCCCTATCTCCGTTACTTTTTAATCTTTACATGGAACTAGCTGTTAATGATGTTAACGAACAGTTTAGATTCGGAGTAACAGTACAAGGTGAAAAGATAAAGATGCTACGATTTGCTGATGATATAGTAATTCTAGCCGAGAGTAAAAAGGATTTAGAAGAAACAATGAACGGCATAGATGAAGTCCTACGCAAGAACTATCGCATGAAAATAAACAAGAACAAAACAAAAGTAATGAAATGTAGTAGAAATAACAAAGATGGACCACTGAATGTGAAAATAGGAGGAGAAAAAATTATGGAGGTAGAAGAATTTTGTTATTTGGGAAGTAGAATTACTAAAGATGGACGAAGCAGGAGCGATATAAAATGCCGAATAGCACAAGCTAAACGAGCTTCAGTAAGAAATATAATTTATTTACATCAAAAATTAATTTAAATGTCACGAAAAGATTTTTGAAAGTATATGTTTGGAGTGTCGCTTTACATGGAAGTGAAACTTGGACAACCGGAGTATCTGAGAAGAAAAGATTAGAAGCTTTTGAAATGCGGTGCTATTGTAGAATGTTAAAAATCAGATGGGTGGATAAAGTGACAAATGAAGAGGTATTGCGGCAAATAGATGAAGAAAGAAGCATTTAGGAAAATATAGTTAAAAGAAGAGACAGACTTATAGGCCACATACTAAGGCATCCTGGAATAGTCGCTTTAAGATTGGAAGGACAGGTAGGAGGATAAAATTGTGTAGGCAGGCCACGTTTTGAATATGTAAATCAAATTGTTAGGGATGTAGGATGTAGAGGGAATACTGAAATGAAACGACTAGCACTAGATAGGGAATCTTGGAGAGCTGCATCAAACCAGTCAAATGACTGAAGACAAAAAAAAAAATATATGTTCTGCGGTAACTTGAATAAATAATAAGAATCTTAGACGATTTCAATGAAATTCCTACATTGAAATAATAATCAGTAATTCTAGATAACTAATCTATGTAGAAATTAAATTAATATAAATGTAATTAACACCATAATATTTATACAACTAACATGTCACTGAAAAGAATTAAGGCACAAGAAAATATTCACTGGTCGTGCAGTATATGTCACTTGGAGAAAAATAGCCACTGAATCTAAGCCTGAAGCTTCTTACGCGTGCATTTAGTTGCTCGTTAATGGCGATCGAGTAAAGCAATCAAGTTTTGAAATCTTCTGAAAAATGGATAAAATTGAAGCTCATACTGTTATGTCAACGGACAACAAGAATGAGTTATTTTCCACTTTAAAGGTTTATTTCCTTTCGTTTTCAATGTTAAAAAAGTGGGCTGCTGAATTTTAACGTTGTTGTACATCTATTAAAGATATGATGAACGCAAAAAAACCGCTACCACCACCGAAATCTCTTCAATAAAATCCACAATGCCGTACTAAATAATCGCTGACTAAAAATACACCAGCTTGTAACAAACATCTCGGTAGACTATACGATGCTTTATTGTGTACATTTTACAGAATGTTTTGGATACAAAAAAAGCTTTCCGCTCGATGGGAGCCGCGTTTGTTAATAGTTGATGAAAAACGCATTCGATTGAACACTTATCCCATTTAGACTTATTTAAGCACGAGGCCGCTAAGTCTTTTCGACGTTTTAGTACAGTAGATGAAATATGGATTCATCATTACACGCTAGAAACCAAACATTGGGTAAGAGCGGATGAAAGTGAGCCAAAGAAAGTGAAAACGGTATCATCCTCAGAAAAAACCACTAGATGGGAGATGGGCAATTGAATGAAATTTAGAATCGGTCCATTGAGATCACCGTTCCGCTTCTGTACAGGCCCGGCTCAAAACCGCATCCCAAATATCTCAGGCTCCCTGCCTCTTCCACATGGCCAACCAAACTTACACCACTAAATCGATTGGGAGAGCTTTCTAAATACGGTGACAACCTCGTAGGAGGTTGATTTAAATACACCAGTGCATAAAATCGAAGCTCTGTACTGGGTACTCGTTAAATTTTGAAATTGTTCTCTATTCATATCAAACCTCTGCGCCCAAACGAGAGCTCCGTAAGGTCATGTTTTCAAAGACACCTCGGTACACCATGTACATTTGACGGCACGACAACCCATAGTCTTTCCGAGCAATCCTCCTAAGTTTGTGTATCACTGACACGGCGTCCGCCGCTACTTGCTTATCAAGTTTGCTAAACAGCAACGTCTCATCAAACAAAACACCTAGGTATATATAAATTCTAACTCGACTGATTATACAGCCTTCATACTTAATGTGGGGGTTGCGACTGTACGATAATTTCTGCACCCTTGAGAAGCATGTACTTAGTCTTGGGCACAGAAATCTTTCAATGTTACATGTCCATCCAGCCTTCTGCATTTGAAAAAGCCGCCTGCGCTCGATCTTTTATCTGCCGTCGTGAGTTACCATGATCTAATAGCAGACGGTCGTCGGCAAAAGCCTTGGTCGTGACCCATTTTGGGAATGTCAATCCCAGAAATCCGTCAAAGACCATGTTTCACAGTAAGGGACCGAGAACGGAGAACTGCAGGTTCTCCTGCTGACGGACATTTCCACAACAAGGTGCGCATCCTTAAACAGAGCCGTGCGACCCGAGAAGTAGTCACGTACTACGGCCTGCGGGGCTACGGGAACATTGCGATGTTCCAACTCATTGAGAATAGAACTCCAACACAAGAAAGGAAACGTTGCCTCTATGTCAATAAAAATTGCCAAAACATATTTACAGTCGGCGTCTTCCACCTCGGCAAGAGGATTTGAGATCCAATCCTCGAAGCCAACCCCTTTCATGAAGTCATACTGGGCTCGATTTAGTAGCGAGTTTATATCGATGCTTTCCCAGAGCCGTTCCACAACCAGCCTTTCAAGCAACTTGCCGATTGCCGGCAAAAGACTGATTGGTCGATAACTGCTGACCTCACCCGGATCATTTCCTGATTTTATTAGCACCCTCACCAAAGCCACCTTCCAACAAGTCGGAAAGCAACCCCAGATTATTCACCACGAGAACAGCCTGCCAAGCTGATCTCTTATGACAGACAGGAGATCATTGAAAATATCCGGATCAAATTGGTCAATCCCCGGTGACTTTCTCAGTGCCATTCGAGAAACCACACGGTCTACATCTAGGGATCCACAGCCCGCATGCCAGGGAACGGTGTCTCACCCGCCTTGATGCAGACGTCTGCTTCGCCCTCCGCAGCATCTGGAAACATAGTTTCCAGGAATGTTTGGTAAATCTCCACAGATGTTAAAGTGTGGTCACGACCACCAAACCCGCATCGAACACTGGACAGCACGTGCAATGGCTTTGGCCGGTAACATTACTTTGCGAGCTGCCAGGGGTTGTGGTGCAATCGCGCATGGAGTCTTGCCAAAACTTGAGTTTGACTTCCTTCATTGTATGAACATACTCATTACGGAAGCGCCGATAGTTCCGCAGCCGCTCTGTACGCACATGATAGTCCCCGTTAGGGAGCAACGCTGGTATCGTTTTTAGCGGATATAACTGTTGCGCGCAGCACTCTAAGGTCAGTATGGATATTTATATTCTCCGACTTTCCCCCACCACCATTCTGTAGTTTTACAAAACAGTTCATCAAGTTTGTTTTCACCGATAACCGTACAAGCGTATGGGTTATCCCAGAGCAATACAAATTTGTTGTCACTAACCATCGCTCTAAGTTTCCTCACGTTTTCAATAATTAGTTTGCATGCGCACAAGTATTCGGGTAACCCGCGTACAAAATAGTTGAATTTCTTACCATCGACTGCATGATGACCCGAATACCGACTAGTAGAGTGGATGATTAACATCATAAAGCAATATTTGCATATGACGGCATTCGTTGCAGTCGAATTCAACTCTTTTACCAAATAAATAAAAGCTTTTAATCTGTTTACCGCCACCACAATTATCATTGCACGATTCGTCTATACGAGTTTATCAATCTACCGCTGTTGCCACCACTATAATGAATATAATGTTCGCACAAACTGTCTGTTCAGATTCATGTGTACTCTTGGTAAATATAATCATATGCTGTCATTTTCATATTTCTTATTTTTTAATAATGAACCAGCTGAGCTTAAGTATTATTAAGCAATTAATAACTTATGACTTCACTTTCCTTTAAAATATTAAATAAACAACATTACGAATTTTATATCTGTTTGTGCTAGACAGTATGTTAACATATAATTAAAATGTGTATTTAACTAAAGTATGAAATTATTGTGATTTAATATAAAGGTTAATTAATTCAATGTAAATTTAAAGGTAAAAAAAGGAAATGTAAATTATCCACAGTTTATTTAACCGGTAATTACTTATGCTATTTCCACAACTAACGGATTACACCGTGGCTGGAATGGCTGTACCACGTCTACAGTATCAATTATTAAACTATCTATATATTCTTGTAATCCGCTGTGACGTTCAGCGTAGGTGGCGTCGTAATTGAAAACCACCCTAACCGTATTAAAACGGTTGACGTCCACGTTTATACTAAAAGCGTGCGGAAACGCTTCGGATGTAAGTTTCATTAAATGTAGCAACGACCTTACACGATGACGTAGAAAATATCTAACCGTCCACAGCTATGCAGTTATATCTAGATCCATCGTTAAACTATCACAACATTCAATCACAATACAAACGAGGTTGGAATAACATGTCCTCAAGTCTAATGAATCAGTAAATGTTTCAACAGTTTTAAATTGTAAATTTAATCATACCTGTGCATGCGTATAAGAACAAATAATTACATAGTTTTTGATGGTCGCATTTCCACACCTTCCTGAAGGTAGCAACCGCGGCGCTTTGAGATTTTTTTTACATGACAGGAATCTCTCCCGGAGAGGCCTACTATAAAACACTGAAAATTTTTTTTAATAATTTTTTTAAATTTCTTTAATGTGTTTTCTTATGCAACTCCTTCTTGCAAATGTTTATATTCGTTGTAATGCAAGCATAAATAATATTCCAGGCATTAAGCCAAGATTGACGACTACAAATTTAAGTGAGACCTCTAACCAAAGATGTGTATCCAACGGCACCTTGTTACGTACTGTAAGCTCTACAGTATTGTTCCTTCGCGGAACAATAGACTCGACCGAAAACGGAACGTTTTCCTTGATGCAGTTATGACCACCCGTCGAGTGGTGGTTGGTGAGGGGTGAGTTGATTTTTTCGTTATACCGACATTTCACGCAAAAATCATAAAAAGAATGGTAATAACCGTTTTTGGCCAATTCTTCTTTATTTTCTGCGTTTGTGTTTTCAAACGAACCCAAACGATCGGCTTCTCTCATCAGATCCAACGAAGGTTTACAGAATTTCAACCATTCCATGTAGAAACAACTGGTTTGCAACGCACATTTCCCACTCACTACGAGGTTGTGATACGGACAATTTACCATGTAATTTAAATTCGGCTTTGATGCGTCCTCCGATATCAGATTAACATCGTTATGAAATTGACGTAGAAATTTCGCTTTCTCCAGTCCTTTGCTGTTTATTGCAGAAAACTGCGAACAAAACGCCTTCATATTATCGGTGTGTACAGCCTCACCTTAATTCCAGTTGATTTTGTGAAAATTTCACTCCAACCACGCGACCATCCGTTTGTATTTCCACGTCAAATCGGACTTCGGGTACGGCGAACGAAAATAAAGAATCATGTAGCATCCGTCACCGACGACGGCTAGTTCTTTACCTATAAAGGTAGTCCTCAAAGTGGACCATAACGCCCCCTTGTGTGGGCGCTGCAGGCCTTCAGGGGGACGGTAGAAGGCCCACAGAAAATTGGGGGCGTTCAGGCGGTCTAGTAAGACGATAGCCGATTAAAAGAAAGGGAAAAATTATGTATGGCTACCAAGAGCTTTGGCTGCAAGAGCCAATCCCGCAACTGTACCCTGGATTGCGGTCGATTGTTCAACGATTCCTGATAGCATTCCCATCGTCGTATTTGTCTGAATCTGGATTTAGTGCTGTAGCAACGTCGCTAGCCAAAAAGAGAAATCGGCTGCGTGTTACCGAACGCGGCGACTTACGGCTGTTTTTAATTTAATTCGACCCTGATATTACCAAACTCGTTGAAGCACATCTGATTTATCCTTCACATTAATGTACGTGTAATTTTTCAATTGAAAGTTTTGTTTTAATTATTGTATAATTATATCGAATGTGCTATCGCTATTGTTGTTATATAACTATATAGATACAATTGTAATTTTTTTGAAAGCAATTTTAATAAAAATACTTCCAAATACGATTAAATATCCATTTTAATTGCCCTCATTTAAAATGTAAGTTTTAACTCGGAAATAGAATATGCCACTTTAAAAACAATAATTGCAATCACAGCTTTTAAGAGCACATCTTAAAAACAGAAATTGCTATTATTATTTTTAAAAGCTGGTAAATTTAAAAATCTTGGGAGCGCTAAAAACCTTTTGATTCTCAATGTGGGCGGTGAATGAAAATGTTTGAGAATCAATGCTCAACATTGTTCAAACGGGATGCAACAAACAAAGATACAATGAAAACTTGAAAACCTCCATAGCCATAAAGAATCAATTTGCCAACCGTTTTGCAGAAAGAAATCGCAAATCCACCAATACTGAAAACAATCTTAATATTCTAGGCAAAAAAGGATGCACACTTAATCGTTACGAAATAAATACGCGACAATGATGATGTATTAAATGAACATGCGGTTTTCGAATCGAATAAAACTACATTCTAAATACGTAAAAAGCCCAACCATTAACATCAAATGACGGCAGAATGAGAAAGCAACACCAGTCACTGAAGATGGTCCCAAACTACCATCTCATAGAATTATTAAAATAAAATCATTTTATAATATAGTTTGGTACTGTTTGTCTATATTTTAAATCTATTAATACTTATAAAATTATTTTTATAGACTTACTTTTATTTAGTATGTTAGTTATTTTATGGAAAAACTTATTCCCATTAAAATAAATTATTTGATGTTTTTTATATTTTTTTCGTTTTATATTTGTTTAAATAAAATATATTCATTTAAATTATATAAATACATTTCTTCAGAGTTATTTACTTTTTTATTATTTTATTAAAAATTGTATTAACTTTGTAATGTTTATGTACGTAATTTTTTCTCTTCCTAATGCTTTTTTTATAGAATTTTTTAATTAAATAATCATTCAAATAAATGATTATACATCTTATTTTCATTTGATAAAAATTGCATGTTAGACTACAAAAAAAAAAACATATCATCTATATGCTTTACGGTACATAAGAATATTTAAATTAAAACTCGTAAAAAAAAACAAAGTTGTCAAAGAATTTAATATAGCATATGCGCTTTCCTTAAAAAAAAATAATAAATAAATAAAATATTTTATTTTAATTTTTAATTAAACGCATTAAAATATAAAATTATGTCACTTACAGTTAACAATTAATTATAATAGATTATTCTGCTAGCGTTGATATAAAACATGTTCATGAAGTGTCTATCTATTCTGAAGTTTTATTTACTGTTTCTATGTTTTAAAAAGTATTAACATTTTTTAAATATAGTATTATTTTTTTTTTTTTATTTAAATAATTAAACGGTTAAATTTAGATGATTTAAATGTACAATTTCTAAGGATAAATCATCGTTATCAAAATTTGTCTCTTCATTTAGCATACCTTTTTTACTGCATCCAGTAACCGATTTTTATCATAGTAAATAATTAATTTTTAACGCTAATATCTTTAATAAATGTTTAAATTTGCGTTTATTTTTTTTAACGTATTCAGAATAATTTGATTTTGTTTCCTAAATTTCTAAGCTTGTAAAACGTTTGTTAAGATTAATTTAAGTTTAGTAACTTATCATTCTCTGATGAAAAGATAATACACCGGGTGGACCAAAAGTCACTACTCATAGCAAAGGTCATTATTTGAATACAAAACAAAAACAAATTTAATTTATAACTAACACTCCATTGAAGCTACATGATTATTTATTACATTGTTTCTCGAATTGTTTTCCATCTTTGTCGATACATTATTTCTGTAGACGACCTAGGACGCTTAAGCATACTTATTTGGAGTCGTGTATTGGAATCTATTCCTTCAAAAGCGTTTTGAATAGCATCTTTCAAGACCTTAATTATTTGCGGTTTTGTAGCATAAACTTTATCTTTAACATCTCTCCAAAAGAAAAATTCCACGGGAGTTAGGTCTAGAGATCTGGGTAGCATTTCTAATGCCCCTCGCGTCCAGTAACTTTCCCACCAAATAATTCATCAACGTAGTTTCACCCAGTTGTTGCATAAAAGAGCAGAGTTTCATAAATTTGAAAGTAAAGTAAATTGAAGTTGTCGTAGTTCACTTGTAGCCCTGGAATTGCATAGGCTGCCAACATTTACAGGTAACATCAGGTTGATTTAGCCGCCTCTCAAGAACAATTCTATGGTTCTCTAAATACCAATACGTACAGTTGGGTCTGTTGACGTGACCTGTTAATTTGAAAGTCGCCTCATCATTCCAGGTAATCTTAAAAAACATCTCATTATCACCTTGTCTTACCTCATTTAACATTGTCTCTCAAAATTCAAGCCTACGATCAGGATCGTCTTCCGATTGGCCATGTCGAGGTATATATGTTTTAATAAAGCCTTATGTAAAATTCTCCAAACAGAAGTTCTAGAAATATTCTGCTCGAGGGATAGGCTACGAGTAGACATTTTAGGGCTTTGGATAACCGCTTGTAAAACTTTAAGCTTAGTTTCATCACTTAATGGTGGCCTACCTGACCTGGAGCAGTCTGCTGCAGATGCATTTCTGTCAAAATGTTTTTCTAAATTGTAGACAGCCTTCCATGTCGGTGGAACAGTGTTGAAATGATTATTCCACTCATTTATTATTAAATTATAACCACCTTTGTACCAGGTTTTTAAAGCAAAAATTCTATATCTTCATTAGTAATCATCTTCACAACAAGTTAGCATCAATATGTCCTGTTAAGTTTTTGGTCAAGGTCGCAGACATAACGTTGTTCGAGAAACCACAGTTTTGCCGATTTCACATTAAACGGACTAGGGTTTGTCAACAAATCAGTGAATGGTGTTATAAACAACATAACCCAAGGTTGTTTATTATTACAATTCTGACCTGTGTGCGAATGCCGTTACCAGCTGTCGCCAATCTGCTCTCTGTGTGCGTTGGGTGTGTTACCTTCGGTTCTGTGTAAATTGTTCTTTTTTTGTCAATATATCGTCGCGTCAAACTCTTTACAAGATTTTAGTTTTCTAAAGACTTTATTTAATGTTTTACTTTCTGCTCACGGCTGTTTTTGTATTGTCGGAAAAGCAAGAATTAGATTATTTTTTTAGTGAAATGTTGTGCTCGGTAAGGCTCGTCGTGCTATTTGTTTTCGTACTGCGAGTTAAAATTATATGTCTGAATTCCTGTTTTTTTATTATTTTGTGAATGTAATAATTATTCTCAGTTAAGTCTTCTCTTCTTGTGTTTCTAGTATAATTATAAATTAAACAAACTTCAAATAATGCTGATGTGCTGTTTTATTTGTTTGTTTTCTTATTCGTAATCACTACCCAATCCAGACCACCAGATCCTCTCAGAACCTGTCCAATGAACATAATAACAGCTGTATACAACAGATTTTTGATTGAATAGCAGTGCACTCTGGTAATTGTGTCAATAATTATTTGATGAAAACAAAAGGTGGTGATTTAAAATAGATAGGAAGGTCACAAACAAGATTATCTTAATGTTTACAATGGGTAGTGACTTCTGCTTACGAAACTTACGGTGTAGTGAAACCGCTTACGAAATAACAATAAATATATATTAACAAGGAATAAAAATAATTGAAATTTGTTATATTAAAAAACCATTATTTTAACATAGACGTAACTATAATTTTAACAAGAAGGTCAGTCGATATGATTTTCTTTTTCATTTATGTCTTTATACCTAATTTTTAACCGAACAATGAAAAGTGTGTGGTCACCATAGATCTTTTTGACGTGACAACGTCTTATAAATCGATGAACGCCGGCAGCACGCACGAAAAATTGTCCCGTTCCGCCTGAGCCGAGCCGAGCCGAGCTCGGAGGACCTAGCTGCGGAACCGTGCCATAGGCACGCTCTGCAGCTTGTAGTTCAATAAACAGATCAGTCAGACGTTGTCGCACTCAAATCTCGTGCGAAATATAGTTCCACACAAACCAATTTTTTTTTTTTTAAATATATTTTCAAGCTTAACTCTTCCCTAGATCGATCGATTTCGACTATAATTTCCTTTTTTTTAGGGCAAGTTTCAGTGGTAGCCTCATTGTAACTTTTTCCCGCACTAGTTGTACAGAAGTTTTCTTTTTAACTTATTAAATTTCTACTCATATATTGATCAATTAAAAGAATTTATATTTTTCGCCATCGCTTAGTTTTTTATTGTTAAACAAAGATATAGCCGAATATCATTTTGACATTCAACGTTTTTCCAACCAAGAATTCAAGCAAATCAGTAGAAATATTTGGGGCAATATATTTATAATACATTAGAATTTTAGCTCGAACTCAGTAACTATGTATTTCTTTAAGTTGATTCTCTGTTTTCCTTTTGTTATTTCTATTAGGAAGCAGCAAAAAAATAATACATATTTCCTAATTTCAGAGAACCTTATTATCGCGCGCTTTTTAATAGTCTCTCTATGTCGTTTCTTTTTTTACTATGGTGCAGGATAAAAAAAAATTCTAAAGTGAGAAAATTATATAAAATATTAGACAATGAGAGTAGAATGTATTAAATATCTTCAAATTATTGTTTCTAATTTAATATCCTTAATCTTTAACAATGAGCTATTTTAAGCGTAACTTCCCAAAAAATGCAAGCTTGAAAGGAATACGTTCTCTTGAATAGTAAAAAATAATGCATATTCTTTCTTTATTATAAATAAAAACTGCTAATATTTACTTAATCACTTTAGAAGGCTAGAGAAAAAACCGGTAAGTCAGCGCAAGTTTCTTCAGATTTTTTAGAGTTTCTTGATATTGTTTTAATATCAAGATATTCAAACATTCCACTATAAAAAAAACCGTCAAAAATAATGAAAAAAAAGACATGGAGAGATCTAACAACATGAATTTATCTGTTCTGGTTTTCATGCTTGGCTGACGATTGAAAATTTTATCTAAATGGTAAATAAGTATCACCAAATAGAATCACCAGAACGCGACTACATAGAAACAGGAAAGAGGCCGTAACCTGGAGCAATCCACAAAATTAATTAGAACAAAACGATAACTGGATAAATATAGTATTAAAGTAAATTTAAATTTTAAAAAACCTTTTTAAAAACAATACGAACAATACAAAACAATATCATACTTCTCAAAAATATTAATTATAGAATTCGACTTCAAGAGAAAAGAAGAAATTCTTAAATCGGACCATACCTGATTCGATCGCAGCGTACTGACTTCGTGTGTTGGATCCCCGTCGTACGACCACTGTACCTTCACGTTCTCTGAAATATATAAAAATACTCATCTTATAACAAGTATATTAATAAAAATAGTATGCTGTTTAATGAAGTATTAAACGTATGAACTATATGTACAGAAGCTGTAAAACTGGGATCGTTTTAAAATTTGTCTGTGTGTTAACACTCTTAAGAAGGTATGTTCTGTACATACCGTCTATTTCCCCAAAGCTTTTATTTTCATAAAAATTCCAAACCGGCTGAATTTTGCTCATAGATAATATATATATATATATATATATATATATATATATATATATATATATATATATATATATATTTTAGGGGCATCAGACTGCTACGGTCATTAGCCCTTTCCACATCAAAATAAAAAAAGAAAAAGAAAAATATCTTTCCTCCCCTAAAATTAACTCAAGAGACAAAGCCAAGGACTAGCCTTGTCAAAAAGGCCATCTATTGATAGACTTGTCAATGGCTATTAAAACACACCATAACAAGGGTGTAAAAGCCCTTGTCATTTTAAATCCATCTAGTCATTTCTTACGAAATTTGGTCAAAAGAAAAATTCTGTGTGATTGAAAAGTCTATTAAACTCAATATGACAAGGATATAAACAGCTCTTGGCAATTAATATTACTCAGAACACTTATAACAGAACATCAAGAAATACATATCAAAATTATCATATTAATCATAAAAAATCAAAAATGTCACGCAAAAAATTAAAATATTCATCCATTCGGTAAAATTTGTCAAGGCATATAAAGCCAGCTTCATCTTAATTCCTATCGCCTAGGTTTTCCTTTAGGTCATCCTTTTTTGTTCCTCTTCTCCATCTTTCTGAAGGCCTAGATGTCAAATTCTGCAGTATCTGAGGCCTCTGAGATCTATCCTTCAGTTCCAACGGTGGAAATCGCGGAGGTCTCCTACTACCGGCATCAGACGACACCAGCTCTTGCGGCGCGGTGAGAAGTATATCACAGTTCAAACTGGATGCACTCACCGCTAGAACATGTTGGACGTCAAAAGTCCTCGTCCTCTCAGCTAATTGCCTTCGTGATTTCGGAGGCTCCATTGTTGTTATTCCTAAATCTTCCTTTTCCAAAATCAGTATTTCCAATTTCTCAGGTCCGGGAGTTGGGAGTTTGCCAATCTGAACTTTAGCTTCAGGTTCCTTCTGCATTTTCGTTTGAATTTTGTTTGCCTTTGAATTAGACAAGGCTCATTCTTCGGTTGAGTAGAACACCTTTGTTCTGGCAGGTCTGCTTTTATTTTAGATGACCCTTTGGATTGCTGTCCCTAGTTGTGTGGTTCTTCAGTTTCTGATCAATGATTCTTCCCACTAAGATTGCTAAGGCTAGCGCCAGTTCTGTTACCACATCCTTTGATTTGAAGGTGACTGTAGGAGCAGCAGCCGCTTGTGCATAAGACGTGGGCTTTGGCGTTCGGTTTTTCTTGCTTCAAAATAACTAACCTTCTGAACGATCTTTACCTCTTGTATCGCAATTTCCTCCTTGTATTTTGGATAATTTCTTGATTTTTAAGTATGTTTTCCATAACAGTTAACACACATCGGCGGATCCCTGCACGGATCATCCAGGTGCAACGGGCTGCCGCATGTTTAAATCTGTTTCCTCGTTTATCTCGCTACCGTGTGTCCGAATCTTTGACATCCAAAGCACCGCAATGGTGTTGGGATGAACGGACGCATATTTAGCCTATGAAATCCTGCCTTTATTTTTTCCGGATATGTAGGTTTATTGAAAGTTAGCACGTGCGACGCGGAGGGTAAGACTTCTCCGCTTCGTCGAGTTTTCAACCGTCAAAATACAATAACTCCTTTCCATAAAGCTCATCTACAATTTCATCTTTGGTGGAGTTAAGCAAATCAACTTCAGATTTGGTAAATTTTGCGGATGCATTTTTATTCAATGAGGTTAAGTATCTTATAAACGGACAAGAAGTAGCCAGCACTAGAAATGTGGGTGTAATAACGATTATGAGTAATGCGATTTCAACGACAAAATCTTTACTTTCATTGGCTGAAAGAGCTGGATGGATGAATGGTGAAAATAAAATTTATACGGAAAATGATGGCAATTTTACTTTGTTTATATCATTATCAATTTTGATGGGTTTTGCTGAAGATTATAAAAAAAAAATACAATAGACAAGAATTAGTGTTGAGACGTGCTACTAATGATTTGAACACGATAAGTGCTACAGTTTCAGATCATAAATCTAAACTAGAATTAACAGAAATCGTATGGGTTATACCGTATTTAAAGACCGCGCCTGAATATCAATTGGAATTGGTTAAATTGTGAGATAAAAATAAAGAAGTGCGTATGATGTTTAAAAATTGGCAACTTAACGAATATCCTGTCATTCCTGAAAGTCTATAATATGGAATGTAAAAACATCATCGCAGATAGAAAAACCGCGGTATGTTGTAGGTTTTATATAGACGTGTACAAGATGTCCAAAATCGATGAAATTGTAATCGTGTAAATGGTTTAAATAGATGTAAATAACTAATGAATTTCAGCTTAATACAGTGTATAAAATTAAAATGTTAAATTTTATAGACACTAAATTTGGTGCTGCGACTATTGCACTAATTTTAGATTTTGGTAGTGTATTTTTACCGAAGAGATTTAGAAATACATTTACACAAACAAATTTGGATGAAAAAAATCAGAATAATATTTGTATTGTATTTAATGGAAGAAAAGAAACGATAGATAGTATTAACTTTGATGATATTAAGTTTTTAAATGGTAAAGATGCATTAATTGAATTTTACAATAGCAAACCCAAAGCTGGAGAAGTATTTAAAAAAACAATAAATAATTCACTTTTCAGGGCACAACGCTACTGAGATCGCTGCATGTCATAATTTATTAAAAGGTAATATTTAAATTGTACATATTAGAAATGTATTGCTTTTGTGATAAATTTAAATGTAAAACACCGTCTCGTCATTGTCATGGTGGAAAAATTTCATGAAACTTACTTGTAATGTTTGTAACGACACGAAACTAACGTATATTAAAAAAACCTAGTGTTAATTAGAAAAATTGAAAACCGCAATAAAATGAAGGTAGTCTAATATTTTTTTTCATAACTCTCTTTACTTCCAATGTAATAATGTAATGTCCCCAAGCTAGTGCATTGATGTTATCTTCAGCCGCACTTTTGTCGTCATAATTCAACAATGCCAATTTATTTGTAATTGTAGTGTTTATCGTGTATCTATTCGATATAAACAACGTCACAGTCTTGTAAAATTCCAAATTCGATTCGTCAAGATAGAGTTAACAATCTTCAAATTTAATACTACTTTTTTGCACTATATTCTTTTTTAAACCCTTTGCTTTTTTCGTAATTTTATCGTTTGCCGTTTTAAAAGTGTACATTTTTGATCTCAATCCAATAAATTCGATTATTTGATTGCCGTTTACCTCGTCTCTAAATTTGCCCAACACTATTTTTATTTTTTGTACAATGATTCGTGTGATCTTTTGGATAATCTATGTATCGAAATGTTGAAACAGATCATCGCATCTCATGTCGGTGTAAAAATCATCAGTTTCAATGTCGTAGATGAAGGTATCCGTATCCGTATAACATACATTAATTTTATCTCGGTATTTAAGCTTCGTAACATTATAATGAGAGTCATACAATACAGTTTTACTATGATCAAATATGGTTAATCCTACATAAATCGGCTTATTTAATTGCACCGTATATTTGGTTCAGTTTGATTTTATCGACCAACGGTTTAAAAAATTCATGTTTGTTACGTTTTCCATACTTTTATCGAATACAGAATTTTTCATCAGTTTGAAAAAGTATTTTTTCGAATTCGTTTGTGGCTCTTTTTCTGTTTTCAGTATTCAAATCTATATAGTTCTTTAACCACGTTTTCTCATTAAACGATAATATATTGTGCACTTGGTTTACAATCAATCCGTTCGCCGTAGCTTGTTTTAAAACTACATTGTGACAGCCATAAGTTGTTTTATCGTCTAATGTGATCAATAATTTTCTACACCTTGAACCGCGCGGCACTTCCGACACCAGTAAAAATGGCAAATCGTTATGATAATAGTGCAAGCTTGTCGGATACGTTACATCAATTTAGAATATTTAGCCTGTATCTCCGTCGTCGGCATGATTCATTATAGAACCTAAAATTGATTAAAATGTTGTTTATCGATGCATTGAAAGTTTTTATACGGTAAAGGCTGACTCGTACTAAATCCGTGTAAGTTATTGGCGTTTACGTAAATTATATATTTACTGGGGGCGTGTTATTATAGTTTTCAGGATAATTATTTTTTGCTTCGCATGTTTTTTAATACAAGTTGAAATTCTGCCTCTAATGCCGGATTCAATAAACATATACATGTCAGCATTGGGAAACAGTTCCAATTCGATATTAGTTTTATACAGCATGGCGTCAAAAGCAAAACCTGGTGCGGATATATATGCGCCGCATCAATACGATATTCCCTAAGAATAACTTTTTAAAATTCTCAAAAACATCGGTCAACAACAGCACATCGTATTTTAAATATACATCGCTGTATTCACCTAATGTTTTACGGTTACTATTACCCAGACTATTTTACCTTGGTTTTATTCATTGTCAGTAATATGCGAATCGGTTAAATAACTGTACAATTTTTCCTTTGCCCATAACTCTGTTTCATTCAATTTTAACCACGAATCACCATATTCGTAAGGATGCACATCCTTTTTTGTGACCAATGCTAAATCATCTATTTTAATATGCTGTTTGACATGACTGAATGATTATTTTGGTAAATTAGTTGCTAATTTTTCTAAACTTGAAGCCATAAATTGAAAAGTGTCTACAAATTTTACACTTTAATTTTTCGATAACCGTTTTGTAAACATTGAATTTTTTTCGGTAGTTATAGGTATAATGTAAAACGCAATGATCTCTAACTTTTTCACATTCTTTACCGAACGATGTATGACACATTTCACATTGCTTACTGCTGTCAAAATTTCTTTGTTCATCAGTTGAAAGAGTCGTCATTTTAATACGTATAATTTTTTCTGACACTTGATTTGCGAAATCACATAGAGTTTTTATAAAATGTTCAGCAGCTTTTTCACCTCTATAAAGAATAGGTTTTTTGTTTTTGTGGCAAAACCTGCTTTTTTATTTCATGAAGAACCGATTCACGACAAACGAAATACAGACAATAACTCACCAATTCGCTTGGGTGTGTGTGTTAATAACTATAATATTTTGTGTATGTTGGATAATAAGGTGTCGGATTCAATATGCATTCAAAATCTGCATTTGTTACAACAAGCATAGAAAATTGATTTTCGTACTTTTTAAAGTTTAATACATTTTCACCCGGTTTTGGCATTTTTATATGTACCGATTCAATGTAAATACAACGTTTTAAATGAGCTTTCATTCTATCTTCACTATTTCTATTTTTTATAATAGAATGTAAAACAACGTTTAAAAAGATCTACTGCGTCAATTGAAACCTAACTGATCGTGAAAAGTTTTTTACATAGCAACAATGTGAATTATCTTTATTCTTTAAATTTAAAGTGGCTTATTTTTTCAATTTCACAAATGCTAAAAATCTAACTTCTTCATCATCTCTCAGCGTATATACATTATAGAAACATGGTTGGTAACTTCTAATTTTTTAGTATCCTTTACCTCGACTGGTAAAGTTAACACGGTAAAATCATATTTATCCAGTAACATATTATAATGTTTATCTAATCTCTGTGGACTATTACTGGTTACATTTTTCGAAAAAATAGCTCATTTAAAGCAGAAAGCATCATTATTTTTTACATTAATCACAGCTTTTCTTTGTTTTATTTTGTCGGGTAAATCTAAATATATAAAGAACCGTGGCTTAAAGTGGCACCTTTTAGTGGCTTAAATTTATTTATACGCAACAATAAACCATCAGAACTGATTGAAGACCAACTGCTGCCTTTACCTTGAAATTCAGATTATTCAACTAATACCTTTTCAAACGCTTCGTCTATAAATCTAAATAGCTAGATCTAAATCATTACAATTATGTATGGGAATATTTTTAGTTTTAAAAGCTATGTCTTGACTATCGATTTGATCATTTTGAGTTTTTTCATATCCACATTCCAATGATAGATTAAATTTTATAGCATCTGTTGTTACAAGTGATTTTAAAATATCGAAAATGCAATTTCGTATATTGTTTAAGAATAAATAAATATCTTTATTTGTTTAATTCAAGTTTTTATAATAATAAGTGGTTCAATTATTTTTAAAAGCGTTTTCTAGAATTGTGAATGAATTCGAGTCACAGATAGCTAATCTGGCTCGTTTTGTGGTTTCATAGTTAATTTTCTAAACATACACGTTTACAATTCATAGTGTCTATATAATAAACGAAGAAAGTATTGTAATAATAATGTATTTATATTATTAAATATGCTATTTCGCATGCAAAAAAAACTGCAATTTACATTAAATAGATATCAAAGGTCAAATTTATGCTATATTTTCTATTATTATTTATTATCTATCTTAAAGTAAATTTTTATCACTTTCATTAAAACAAAATTATTATTCATTTAATTTAGATTTATCAGTTTATATTAGTATAAGTAACTCAATACATCAGCATATTGTTTATTTATTTTAATTAAAGAATGAATGATTGACAATGTGAGGAATTCCCTGACGTCATCAACAAATAAACAGACCATTGTAAAACATTGCGGCCCGGCGAAGTGCGGGTAGTTTTCTAACTTTTTTAAAATTTGGCCTTTATGATTACTAACCGTATTAGGGTGATATATTATATAGCATTATTTTCAGTCAAAAATGGCCTATAACAGACCCTTTCAAGATATTTTTGGACACCGAAGAAAATACGTTAAAGAATAATTAACCTGAAAATGATGCTTGCGAAAGATTGCGAAATATGTGAATTTTACCTCTAAAAGGCTGCATAATAAGTAATTTTGGCTGTAAAAAATAAACAAAAAAATTACATTAAAAAGGTCAAAGGTAAAAGTTGGGGCAGAACCCTCCGTTTATATCTGCTTCTCCCAATAGATGGTGAGAAAACCGACACTATAAACTTAACTATTTTGAATCAAAACACCTTTCAGTAATGGACAGTTTGCTAGAATGTAATCGATTCGCAGTAACGTCACAGATATCTTACCGACTGAAACTATACAACTCAAGCACGCAGTCTCTACCACAAATTCAATACGCAGTAAAAGAAATCTCTTACAACTTTACACTTGCTGTAAAAAAAACAGTTGTTCTGTTTGACTGCAAGTGTTTTCTCAGACACATTTTTAGAGAACGCTTCGGACTTGTGACATAAATCTCAAGATATCAAATGAATCTTCTCGAAAGATATAAATTCAGACTAAATTTTATATGTAAATTAGAATGTCTCTGTATATGATTATATGTATGTATTTATGTATGTACCGATGTTAATTTAATATTCAGGTACAGCTGGATCGATCTAAATTTTAATTTTACCACTGCTTTACTGAGCTTTGAGGATGACTTTAGACAAACTTATCAGACAATTATTATCGGATGAGAATTGTTACAATTTATACGTGAAACAGTAAGTGGGACGCCAATTATCCGAACGCCAATTATTTCCCCCGAATACGCGACAATCTGGACTGCTTATATCCGAACTAGGCCGTTCAAAGCAATTAATATACCATTTAAAAATTCTAAAATACTATTCGAACAAAACTTTACTTATATTTATTTTTGATTTTACTGGATTTTTTATTAAAGTTTTTTTGTAATTCGTATACCACAAAACATACATCAATTTAGAATTGTGTTCAATTAAGTAACTTTTGATAATATTGATGTAAACACATTTAATGGTGAAGAATGAACTATGAAGTAATTATGTAATGATGCATCCAGGGTCGTCACCCGAGAAATCCCATGAATATTTTTCTATCGCTATGAATCTGTTGGATAGAAAAAAGAATGTGATTCTACACAGACTCTGCTTAGAACGATTACGTGATCGTGCAGCTGTTAAACGAAGATCAGCTTTAAAACAACTATAGAATACAAATTTTTTTAAGACGAAAATAGTGTTTTAAAAGGTACGTTTTAGTTATCGACTCGCGAAGTTTTATCTGTTAAAGGTACTGTAATTTTTTTTTGTAATTTAAAAAAAAAATGAATTTAAAAAAAATTAAAATGAAAAAAATTAAAAATGAATTTAAAAAAATAGTATTATTTACACAGTGTAAATATTAGTACACATATAATAATTACACACAGTAACTTAACTCAGTCTCTCTTCAGTATGTTTTTTGTACTTTTTTCTTATAAGATTTTTTTTTAAGTTTCTTAATTACATTTCTTAATAAACAGAAGGGTAGTAAATTTTAATCTCTTTCACATCTTTTTTTTAAAATTCCGATTCTTTTATTAAAAAATTTCTACTCATTGGATTTTCTGTAACGTATTACTGAATACGTTTTATTACATTTTTTATGTTCTGAATATCTTATTAATTTTACTGAAATACATTTACTTTTTACTATTTTGTCTCTATATTAAGTGTCATACTCATTAAATATTAAAATCATATGTTCAGTAGATATTATAAACCTTTTTTAATTTTTTAGTTATCTGGATTCGGTATTCCAGATTAGGAGAATCGACGTCCCACAGGATATATATATATATATATATATATATATATATATATATATAAAACACGTATTTACGTACATGTATTCTATATGTACATTAATATAACACTTGCAAAGTAAAAAATAAAGTTTGCTTGTATATAACAAAAAATAAACGACAAAACAACAAAAAAAACGTAATACGACATTAGTGTTACCAGATTAAGGATTGCCCGTAATAAAACCTATAGTACCAAAGCAATCTCACGTAGACTGCCCATCAAGCCTGGCTCGATTCTCCTTATATAGAGATGGTGTAGATTACGTAGCACGCTTTTTTTCAGATTGGACTGCTTAAGACAACGAGGCCGTATCATTTTCTACTTTTATTGTTTTTTCTTTTTATTTTCATTTCATAAATGCAGATAAACTTTTCAATATTTATTGGTAAATGTTTATTTTTTGTGTTCCGTTTTTAAGTTTAAAAAATTCTTACCATTCCTTTTATAAGTATTGAAGATAACTGTTTACCAATCGAAATGCGCATTTAGTACTGTTTTACTTTACGTAATTTTTTGCCAATAATTATTTCATTTAGAATCATAGTTTTATTACGATGGTGATATTAATAATCATTTATTTACATGTAAATAAAGCAAGTTTTTTTTGTAAAAATGTTCCACCTTCTTCCCGACTGAATTACAATTTAAAACAATCAAAATGCATATTACTAAAAACAAATTAAAACAATTTACTGAACAAAAAACATAGTTTTCACTTTATATCTTTAATAATTATAATAACAAATTATAATACTTATTAAATTCACAGTAGGCTGTTATCAGTGAACTATGTTATACATAGGCTATCTATAAATATTATATTTCATTTGAATAAAACTGAATGATAATCACACAGAAATGCGTGCTTATATGTGCGAAGATCCATTACAAAATTTATTTTATTAGCATTTCATTTTCAATAGCAAATTATTTACTTAAATTATGAGATTCTTTATAGAAAGATTTGTTAAAGAATTGTTATGAATTTTTAAAGACTAAATTTTTTCTTATCAGGCGACATTTTCATTTCATTAGATAAATTATTACATACCGTATCCTAATTTCTCTACAAAGAGTGTCCCTGCAGGTGTTGATCAAACATAGGAACTGGAGTTCAGGATATCAAAGTAAACAGAAAAGTTCATGAGGACAATTGCCCTATCTCGTTTTATTTTCCTTCTGTCCCCCGTTTTGTGTTTTTTTCAATGAAATCTTAACGGATTGAGATAAAAATTTTAGGGTACGTGTCCTTAACAATATCTATAAAATAAACATATTTGAAAATGTTATCTTATCAAAAATTCCAGAATGGTGGTCATTGCAATTATTTAATCATTAATACCTCCGTTTTATCGACTTATGATTATTTTAGTAAAATTTTAAGACATTAGATTTAATGTTTTATTCTGAAGAAAATAACACCCGAATTGTTTAAATCATTTAATAAACAGCTGGGAAATGGTTGAAATTCTTAAAGGGGAAAAATTGTGAAGTCTGACAATATTGTGTCTGTTTTCACCTTTTTTACTAATTTAATTATAACGATTAGTAATAATAATTTTGGAACTTTCAAAGATAAAATTTTCAAACGTATTTATTTTGCAAAAGGTTTTTTGGGTACATGTACACCAAATTTCATTAAAGTATCTCAATTTGTTCGTAACATATAAATTTTATTGAAAAAATGCAAAGTGGTTGACGAAGAAAAAATGAAGTGAGTTTGAACTTTTTTGTTTACTTTAATGTTCTGAATCAGTTCTTTAAGTTCAGCCAACACCTCCCGGGACACTGTACAACGAACTATTTAAAAAAAAAAAAAAATGGTTACGAAGCGGAAAGGAAAGAACTTATTTCTTGTATGATATGAATTATATGTTTTTAATGTATCAAACGCTTTTACGTTTTGACGGAAAAAGGTAGTTAAAACTTAAAATATAAAATTATGCGCTGAAGAAATTTTTTCAGTTATGAATACATGTTTTAGAAATTCCATTTACGTATTTCAGCTCAAAAATAATTTTTATCGTCCTCTTTTAAGCAAATAGGTACTCTAATCTGTTTCTGCAGAGCTACCCCAAACGTAATGCCTCTGCCTCATTAACAGTCTCTTAAATTAAGATCAATATATTCGTACATTCACTAACATTTCCCTTTCTCAGATATCTTATTAATAAACTCAATGCAAAATTAATAACATGTTTTCTAATTTATGATATTACTCAGATCAAACTTTTCACAACGATTTTCTTCATTTCTTCAGCCAAATACCAAAGCAACAATTTTTTAATTTTGTTTTTTTTTTTTTATGCAGGCAAGTGCATATACACTTTCCTGGGGTGATATGTCATTTATTACGAGGGTTATTTTTTTTCAAGATCCGATCGGTCACGAAATTAAAACCACAGTGAAAATAAAGATTTTTTTATTTGTAACAAGTACTTACATAGTTACGCTATTTCTCTACATAGTCACCATTCCGATTTAGACATTAGTCGTAGCGTGGTACCAACTTTCCAATACCCTCGTCATAGAACGGAGCCGTCTGTGATTTCAGCCATGTTTCTAAGCCGGTCTGCAGCTCGATGTCTGTGCCAAAATGTTGTCCTCCTAGCCGGCGTTTCATGTGAGCAAAGAGGTGAAAATCGGATGGAGCCAAGTCCGGGCTGTACGGTGGGTGATCAAATACTTCCCGACAAAAACGCTGCAGGAGCTTCTTTATTACAGCTGCAGTGTGCGGCAGAGGATTGTCATGGTGAAAGACAATGCCTGATGACAACATTCCTCTCCACTTATTCTGAATCGCCCTTCGTAGACGTTGAAGAGTCACGCAGTATGAGGCTGCAGTGATGGTCGTGCCACGCTCCATGAATTCCATCAAGAGAACTCCATTCCGTGGCTAGAACACAGTAGCCATACACTTTCTGTTGTAGAAGGTTCGCTTGAACTTCTTTGGTTTACTTACTAGGAGAATGAGAATGCATCCGCTGTTTGGATTGTTTTTTTGTTTCTTCAGTTTCGAAATGTACCCGTGTCTCGTCTCCTGTGACAATTTTGTTCAAAAGATCTTCTACTTCATTGTGGTGGCGCTGGAGAAACGTTTGGGAGGCGCCCATTCTCATTGTTTTGACAGCATCTTGGGAACACAACTCGCACGCAGTTTGCGGTACTGAAGTCTCTCACTCACGATGGTGTAGAGAGCTGAACTTAAAATTTCAGGAAACGAATCACTCAATACAGAAATTGTGAACCGACGATTTTCTCGAATCGCCTCATCCACTCGCTCAACGAGATCATCGGTTGACACTCGCTTCCTTCCCTGACCGCCTGCATCATGAAAATCTCCACGTCCTGCTTTAAAGTTCCACCACCATTGCCGCACTTTGCTGTCACTCATTGAAGTTTCACCGTACACATTACTTATTCGTCGATGAATTTCAGCCGCATTACACCCCTCAGCCTGAAGAAATCGAATTACCGCACGCACTTCACACTTGGCGGGAGATGCTATTGTTGTAGACATGTTTACGTGCTAGCTGCGTATAATTAGACTTAACAGTATAATTATGACCTGAGATTTTATATTTATTCTTAAAATCAGATAAAGGCATATTTTAAAAGGATATACAGTTAATCGACCTGTTAAAGATCCTTTTCATCAATGTCTTCTTTTTTTTTTGTTTTTCACGTTATTTGATAAATTTATGGTGGTTTATGATGGTTTTATGATGGTTTAAAATAGTACTAATCGGAATTTTTGTTTTTATAAACATCGAAAATTTTCCGGGATTTTGTAAATAAAAGTAACAATTTACCGATACTCAAATAAACTGTCCGATAAAATTACGTTAGACGACACGGAAAATAATTTGCATGCATAAAATAGACGTAATCTGTTCAACCTACTTTTTAATGGTCAACTAATGCATGCAATCTGTTAGGTTAGGCGAAGTAAAATAAACCTACCGGGTTGGTCTAGTGGTGAACGCGTCTTCCCAAATCAGCCGATTTGGAAGTCGAGAGTTCCAGCGTTCAAGTCCTAGTAAAATCAGTTATTTTTACACGGATTTGAATACTAGATCGTGGATACCGGTGTTCTTTGGTGGATGGGTTTCAATTAACCACACATCTTATTAATGGTCGAACTGAGACTGTACAAGACTACACTTCATTTACATTCATACATATCATCCTCATTCATCCTCAGAAGTATTATCTGAACGGTAGTTACCGGAGGCTAAACAGGAAAAAGAAAGAAAGGCGAAATAAAATAGGAGTAAATATATTACAAATAATTTTTAACTTTTGAATAATGAACGTGTAATTTTTCATTATCGCAGATACTTGATATTTGTAAGAATATAAAATTACTTTCATTGTATTATAAATTAACAATTTATCATCAATGAACAATTAGAGGATTGATAAAACCTGTCGTTAGTACTGAGTAACCATTTTTTCTATAGCTTACTTTTGGAAAGTTTTTCTACAATATATCTGCTATTGTACTGAAAACAAAGCAGTGTAATTGCTTGAATATATGCTACGGTTCTTTATTTATCTTTTTTTTGGAGGGCGGTTACGGGTATCAACTACTGTTGATCATTACCCCTTTCCCAAACAAAAAAGAAAAAATGTCCTTCTCTTCTTGATAAAATCGCTAGCGAACAAGTCAGAAGACTAGTCTTGTCAGACTGATCATCCAGAAATAGATTTGTCATAGGACATTAAAAACCTCAAAAGAACCGAAGATGACAAAGGTGTATAGGTCCCTTGCCGCTTAAAAACATACTTCCATTTCAAAGAAATTTTGTCATATCTGTCAAAACGGGTATAATAAAACCTCAATTCTTAAAACTTCATCCTTAATGAAAATTCGTTAAAAAGCTTATAAAAACTACAATTATACCATCTATCGCTTACCCTTAAAACATTTATCGTAATTACGCTTAGGTCATCCATTTCTCTTTCTTTTCTCTCTTTCTTACGGCCTCCATCTCTGTTTCCAGAGTATCTGAAGCTTTGGAAATGCAATCTCCGATATTCCGCGGTAAATCTTAGAGGATGTTTTGCTGCCGGCATCAGATGATATCAAAACAGATGGTACGGTGATACGGTGGTACGGTCATAGCATCCGAGTCTAACTTTGATGCACACCCGACTAAAATGTTTGATGCGGCTAAAGAGCTCGCCCTCTTCTTTAGAGGCCTCCGATCTTTCGGGGCTCCCCAAAGCCCATCAGTCAGGGGACTGATGCTTGTCCATCACTCTCTTTTCCAACTATCACGTCGTCTTCTTTGCTGATTCCCTGAGAGAATTCTCTGATTCCATTATTCCCTGGAGATTTCCTCTATTTCAATTTTTACCGTCGGGGCATTATGTTCAGACTTCTTCTGCGGCTTACCTTGACTTTCCTTCTCCTTTTTACTGGTCGAAGGGTCGGTTTTTCGAAGACGGGTCGAAGCGTTTTAGGTTGTGTAACAATCTTTTGTTTGGAAACATCTGCTTTTTTGTGTCGGCTTTGAACTAGTTTCTCCAATCGGTCAAATTTTCAGTTTGTCATAAACGATACGTTCGACCATGTTCGCTAGAGGTGGTACCAGCTCAGAGATTACGTCCTTTGGTTTAAAAATAGCTGCAGCATCTGCAGCAACTTGAGCATAAGACGCAACCTTCGGTCATCTGCTGAGTACGCTTTTTCTAGATTTAAAGTATCTGACCTTTTGAATCGTCTTTGCCTCCTGAATTGCTATTTTCCCTTATAAAACGGACAATTTTTCTATCTCGCAGAGTAATGCCCGCGTCAGTTGACACAAACCGGCGGATCCCTGCAACGGTCGTCCGGATGAATTAGTCACCACAAGAACAGAAATGTTTCCTAATGCATCACCCCGCTGTATATCCTAATTTCTGACATCCAAAACACCGAAATGGTGTCGGGATAAATTAACGAACATCCAGGCTATGAAAGCCAGCATTTATTTTTGCGGAACACTTGGATTTGTTAAACGGCAAGATATGCAACGCAGAGGATACAACTCCTCCGTTCCGTCATGTGTTCAGTCGTCGAGATGCAAAAATTCCTTTTCCATAGAGTTCTTCAACAATTTCGTCTTCTGGGCATTTTAGCAAATCCCTGCACACAACTATTCCCAGGATATTTAGAGTACCATGGACTACAACCTGAATGAGTAAAAGTGCAATCTTCTTAGCTTTGATTATCATTGACGTTTGTAGGTCATTGACGGTTTCAACAAACAGTTTCTTCTTTGTCTCCTTAATAGGTGCTCCTGTGATCAGGTGCAGCTTCTGTGATCCCTTGAGCAATCACAAAAGGACTGATCTTTGTAAAACCTCCTTCTTTCCAATTTATCACCAAATATTTTGGCAGCGTTTCAATACACTTTACTAAAAACTTAGTTCAAAACTTCCTTTCAACACAACTAAACTTATCGCTCTTCACTTCCCTTTCAAAGACAAAGGCTCTCGAGGATGAGGGTTTTTATGGGAACCTTCTGCCACAGCAATTGTGGAAGTTGAAGTTTGCATGAAAGAAGTGACGCCAGTGAGTATATTGCAAGATGGGAGATAAGAGACAGTTGGGGATGCCCAGGATCACTGATCCTACCTGGGTTTCCCCAATTTAACCCAAGCGGGGGAGATCAAACATTGCCTGACACGCTATGCCGATATCCTAATACTTGCAGATAGCCGTAAGATCTCCGATACCCTTAGCTATGAGTAATATAGTTATGCCGGTTCTGGGACAACCTTGAACTTTGACCCCGGTCAAGACCTCAGGTCTGACTTTGATCTCGATTACAAGCTCATCGCATGACCTTGAACTTGACTTCGAGAACATCGTATGCAGATGCCATTAAAAATTTCAAACTTTTAAACAGATATACCCTGGCCGCAGGTAGGCGTAGCACGGCAGGACAAATTCATTGCGCTGTGTTCAGGATGATGTAATCTAACATTTTAGGGAGTGGAGTAACAGATTTTCGGATTGGGTGCGTTTGCGCTCGCGTGTGTGCGCAATGCTGCTGCGAGTGGCAAACTCTCCATAATAATTATATCTGTTTAATTCCAGGTGTGCGTATGTAGTTCTGTGTACGCATGCGTGTGGGTGTCTATGCATCTGTCTGTGCGCGAGTGTGAATAAGATAGTCTTGAGGACTCCCGTGTACCGCCTCTGCGGTAGCTGAGAGCGTGGGACGAATGTTGCGCAACCAATCGCAATTGGATATATATTAAATGACGTTTACGGACTGTGGGATATTGCACCACAGTTATATACTCGTCATGCCCATCGATCGAAAAGTTTTGCAAAATACACGAGTTTGCTAATTTTGTAATAACCTTGTTATACTGAAATAGACTTCTACTTAAACTAAAATATATTAATACTAATTACAAAGCCTATGACTTCATTTGTTATTAATTTCCGCTGCACTGCATCAAATTGTTTATTTGAAGGTTAACCAGCTATAATATATTAAAGTCAATGAAAAAGCCTATGACATACTTGTTATTAATTTTCTTTGCGATGCATCAGACTTTTTACCAACTTATTTGGAACTTATTTCAAAGATATTCGTCGATGTTAAAAATTCAAAAAACATTCGCCGCTTATGAAGAACAAATTTCACTCACTTTATCGGCCGTTCGCCGTATCCGAACGGTTTAAGGCGTCAGTAAACAAATCTCACAACCAGCCGTCCCCGGCTCGAAACCTAGTCGGTTCGACATTTTTTTTACTTTAAATATCATTCATTTATTCAATTATACCGCCGATACAACTTTGATGTCACAAACAACAGCTGTTCAACACTGCTACCAACCTTCGAATATTACTTAATTTATTCATATTTAATACAAACAATATAGTCACGTTGGCAACACTGGGGACTTCTAGCGTCAATACGTTACATGATGGCCGCCGTCGCCATCTTAGATTTGACGCTAGTACCCCTATTTCCGTATTAATAGGACATATGTTTATATGAACTTTTTCCATTATTTTCACGAGTAGAAGAGATTATGAAGTTCCCGAGAGGGAGAACTTCGTGATACACAGAATTATACAGTCATTCTCGAGCAATGTAACAAACCTTCAGGACATGTTCTACTGACGAAAATAAAAAATAAATTAAACGTAGGTATATATAACAGGTCCGGAAACGCTTGTCGGTTATCGGTTGATGCTGTCATCTAGTGACAGATTTCCTGGAGGAAACTTAAAGATTTTGTATGAAATTTGACCTGAAAAATTGAAAAAAAAAAGAAGTCTTTAACAGTAGTTTATGAAAAGTATGGGGTAAAAGAAAAACGTTTGGAGTCGAAAATCACACTATATTATATTTGGTGTAAAATAACTTATTTAAATGGATAATACACATACAAGTTTTAAACAAAATTTGTAGAGAATTCGATTCTGAGTAAAAGGATATGAATAAACTCTACAGAAATCAAGCAAAGACATAAGAATTTTAAAGGTTATTAAAAATAAAAGATACAAAAACTTTTAATATTACAAAACAAAGGAATTAAATATTTTAGTAAATATATTTACTGAAAGGTGGGACGGAGGATTTAAAATTACCAAAAAAGTGCTTACATGATACTTAAACGCTACCCTAAACATAATATGTGACATTAATAACCGACTAGACAAATGTTATCTAAAATATGTCAGTTTGCTTGATGAAATTTCTAGATCAGTTTACGTTCAAAAAATTCTGTTCTTCGTTCTTATTAAATCTTTTTACATATTTAAAAAAGAATAAATAAGTTAAAATAGATAAACTAGAACGCTAAAAGATTATAATAATTTACGGAACCCTTATTTCAAATTTATTACCTTCTATCCCTGTGATACGCTTTCAAAAATATTCCCGTGATTAAAACGTATAATTTACGGAAAATAAAAAAAAAGTTTCTCAACGAAGTCCAAAAATAATTTGATTAAAATGCAGTAAAAAGTTAAAAAAATTATTAAAACTTAAAATGTATAAGTAGATTCTGTTTCTTTTATGTAGATTTTTTAAATGTCTTCATAATATTTTTAATTGTACTTTTTTATATTTTTCACTAAGTCTAACTTACTGCCGAATAAGAAATATGTAACATATTAACATATATATAAAGCATATATGTTGTATAACATATTAATATGTTAAAATTTATAACATATTTCTACACCTGTCATTCGATTGTTAAAAACAATCTATTGAATTAGTCCTCATAAATTTATAAGCAACCAAATTTCATAATTGTATGTTGAACCGTTTCTGAGACATAAAGCAAAAGAGACCTAATATATACACTCGCAGAATTTTAACATCAATTTTAATTTTAACATTTTTGTTTCAGGGATCTCATAGTTATGAGACAGTAACTTTCAATAAATACCGACAAATTCGCTGTTATATACAATGCTATAATATTTGAGGAAAAATATTTTAAAATAAACAAATCTTGTAACACAGTTTTACGTTTTAAAGGATCCATCCTTTATTTTCTCCCATTATAATAATGAAAATGTGTTTATCTGCAACTCAAAACTTCTGATGTCGTTTTGAGTTAAGCGAATTTCTGCCGGTATAGTTGTGATTTCAATCATTTTAAAAATCTTTGTTGGTCGATCTGTTCGACCTTCGTTCATCACTCATCACTTGTTACCAGATGTTGTTAGTTCCAACAGCAGTATCAAATAGTTTATAAAAGTATAATATTGGTTTTTCGTATTCCTACTTCAGTATAACAATTATTCCCTGTAAAACAAAATTCATTTTGTTTTACAGGTACTTGAAGGTGTAAAACACCTTCATTTAAAACAGCATAGTTAATTAATGTGAAATCATAATAATTTTATTCACGATTTTTACTTAAACTTACTCTTTTGTAAATTTACTTATAGAAAATAAACATTATAACATTTATTTTGATATTTTATTGTTGTTAATAAAAGAAAAAATATCCAATTTATTGTCAATTTCTCATGTTTTTCAAACGAAAATAATAACAAAATCGCATTTTAATTTAATTTTCGACTTGCAAAATGTCCTTTTCAGGACATTTTCAGATAATTATTCCGTTTTCCAAATATTTATTTTTTTAGCATCTCAGTAAATTTTCAGTTTTCTAATGAAAGCTGTTCAAGAGTTTCAAAAGTTAAAATAAAGTGTTTTTTTGTACGGTAAATGTTTTTTCCATATTTAAGAAACATTAAATTTTTCAAACTAATTCATCTCTCTTTTATTAATAAGGAGAATAAAGAAATCAAGAAGAAATCTAAGAATATATATATATATATATATATATATATATATATATATATAACAGATCATGGGTAAAGGGTCTCCGAATAAACGGATAAATAAAAATTGAAATATATATTTTTATTGTACGAGTATTTTATTAATTTTTTTAATGTCTCGTAACCGGCTCTAAGATATTATCTATTCCAGATATTTGTACTTTTGCCGATGAGTTAATAGTTAAATGGCCGGTTTCATAATAACATTAAAAAATATATAAGAATGTCTTATTTTACTCCCCGATAAATATCCATTTAATAAAAATAAACGAAGGATAAACTAAAAAAATACCCTCTTTTTTACGAATCTTCGACTTAACTTGAATTTAAGAACGTTTGCAAAGGCGAAATACACAATTCTGTAAATTTAGCCTATTAAATCATATCTCTTATAATTAATCATGTATGATCGTTTTCGAGTAAAATATTTTTCAGTTATATCATCAGTTTTCCAAAGTAATATCTACCGCAATAAGAAAAATTCACTTTGTACATTTTAATAACGTAAGTAGGAAAATTAAATAAAAAATAATTTCTTTTAAGACAGAACGATTGATATTTGAAGGGAATTATATTTTAAATAATTACTATATAATAGGAAGTATACTTCATATGATAAAAAATTGTACATCGGACTAATAGCAGTAAAATAACGTGACAGTTAATCTTGTGAGAATCATTGTACATCGCTGCACGAACACGAAGTATTTAATTTTTTAATAACATCACTTCATCTGCGAGGTAATAATGGTTATTTTTCATTATTATTTAAGTTTTGTAACTTAGCGATACAGAAATAAATAAATAGCTCTTATTTTTTAATATTTAAAAAATAACCATTCCTATCAGAGATAGATATTTCTTGAAAAGTGGCCGGTATCTAGAAAACCATTGGTTCAAAAATGCTAAAATTGAGCGATGAGCGATAAAATATATTATTTGGTCAGTAGGACACACTTTTATTTTTTTTACTCGTTTCATACGAGCGTAAAATCTGTTTAAGTTGAAAAGTGGTCAAAAAAGACACATAATCGGCTAAGAGGATGAAACATTTAGACTAGGCTTGATTTTTTAATTCTGTTGTGAAATGAGTTAATGAAATCACCAGACTTCTTGGAACCCAAATTACAGGGTAAATTTAGTGGTTCTGTATGAAATCTGACCAAAAAGTTGGAAAAATATAAGTTACAGAACCGTACTTTTAGCGGTTTTTGATAAATCTAGGATACGAATAAAAGACAAAAGTTTGGTATTGAAAAACACACTGTTTTATTTTAGTGCAAAATAATTTTGTTAAACGAGTAATGCATATACTGGTTTTAAACAAAACATGTAAAGAATTCGAGTCTGAGTAAACAATAACCAATTGTTGATTTTAATGGACTTCGAAATTCTTACGTTTATATTTAGTTTCTCTGGATTTTTTCATACCATTTTATTCAGAATTCATCAATTCCTCTAGCTTAATTTTACTGAAATTGCAGAAATCAGGACAAAATCTTTCACCAGCCGACAATCGCTAAAAAAGCATTTCCGAATCTATGTTTATTATGAACTTTATTCTCTATTTTCACCAGTAAAACATGTCCTGAAAGTTTTTTGCGTCTTCGAGATCACTTTGCATATAAATTAAATGAATGGATATAATTAAATGTAAATAAGATTAAATAGTGAATTTTATTGTATTATTTAAGAAATTAACAAAAATTAATTAATTGTTTGTAACGAATGAGGGTTATAATAAGTCTATATATCGGCCCGCTGGAAGCTTCTATTCCTATATTTCTTCTAAATGTTAATGCAGAATCTTTACCACTTTACCACTTTCCCAGATATTCCGTACACGACAATTAAAAACATTCGACCTTCTTTGAAGTTTTCTTTAATCCCTAATTAATAAACGGATGAGACCGCTTGAACGATTTCGCTAAGCGTTTTGAATACGGAAATAACGAATTACTTACCTACACAATTTCTTATCTAATACTAATCATAACGTACTCAAACTAAAACAATAAAATATCTCATACGAACAAAAGTTTTTTCTTTAAAAATTGGAAATTTGATTTCAAATACCAAAAGAAATGACATATCGGATTTCATTTTCCTTCATTAATTCCTACTAATTCCACTAATTCCTCAAATTTTTTTTTACTCGCTTAGAATAATATTAATAAATATGTTTAAAAAGGAAAGGGTTTTATTCGTACTAATTTATTTATCATTTGTAAACATAACGTAATAAAATTTTCAGTAGCAATTTTTGAAAAGTTTGAAATGTAAAATAATAGAATTAAGAATTTTTCTCGCTTCTATAAATCGGATACCTGTTGCACAAAAATAATCGATACTGAAAGTTTCATTTAGTTTTCTATTAACTTGAAAATAGTATATTTATACACCTTTCCGATTTTTTTTTACCGAATTATTTACATTAAATGAATTATTCAGCTATGTTATTTTGTCTATTTTTAAAAAGGAAATCCCGGTAAAAAATTTTATATAATATCTTACGAAAAGTTGTCTTAAAATTTTATTTACTCTAATTATTATCCCTCAAATTAATTAGCCGAAATGAACTTGCAAGTTATAAATAAAAGGAAAATTGTTTCCAGAACACTCCGGAATAAACTTTACAAAAATATTAAACATAGATTATTTTATTTTAACAGGCGAGCAGTATTTAAAATAGAAGTGAAATAAATTTATTCGGCGAGTAACTGATTTTTAAGAGATGCATGAATAAAATTATCCAAAAATAATAAATCAGCTAACTAAAATAAAGCCATCAAGTTTTACTACAAGCATCGTTTTCTACTTCCTATCACTCGAAAACTATACAACGTAGAAAGTTGAAAATCTGCATATTTATGTAAAATAATACATTATCGGGTAGAATAACATTAAAATATAATTAGACCTTTCCTATTAATCCCCACCACCCGTGTTAGTTTTACTTACTCCATGTACATCCTGTGGATGGTCGATTAGCTGGGGGCCAGTAGATTGCTATTTCACTAAGTATTTCATCGAAGATATTTTTATTATTGTTCTTCACTCGGTCCCTCTTCAGAATTTCACATTGTCTGATAAGTGCCCCGAGTTCTCTTGTTTTTCGTTTTGGCCTTAGCGCATAAATTCTAAATCGCCTGGGTGTTTGCATCTGTCGAAGAGCTAACAAATTGTTGTTAGCTCTTCGACAACTAAATTTTTACAACTTATTTTTTTGAAAGCTATTTCCATTACGCAAGTACGAATACGGTTCTGTAATAAAACAACTGCAGTATAAAGGGGTATAGGACTGCTAACACCGACATTGATGAAGTAGAGAAACAGGTTCGTAAAACGTATATTTTTTATTGTACTTTTGTGATAGGTACAAACGTGGATCGTTTGGAGAGATATATTGAGGAATAAAGAATATTGAGATGAGAATAATGATAAAAATCATAAAAAAGATTAGAGAAATTGCTGCTACTCGTCTTAGACAGTTTCTTCAAGAAATATAAAGAAAATATGTAAAGTATAGTCTAAACAAATACGGCGGCTATGTAAAATTTATATACAGAAAGCTTTTAAATTTCGTTTTCACTTTTCACTTGTTAGTACTGAATCAGGACTGTGTCGTAAAAATGTCAATTACTTACCTAATTCTATCAATATTATCAAATGAAAACAAGAAAAGTGTTTTTATTTGTTGTACACTGTAAATGTTTGCACATTGTGGTTGGTCGTATTCGTAGGATAACTCCAACAATCACCACACCAGCACGGTAGTTACATTGTTCTATATTTAGGAACGGACATAAGACAATTATTAGTCGGGCAATCACCTATAGCCACCATTTGCGAGTCCCTCGACGAACGGAGTGAATTGTACCTTCCACACAAAACTAGCGTCCTTCAGATGTACTCCTGCTAGACCGAAAGGCACCAGTAACGAAAGACCTTCAGTGGATGGAGTGAAGGGGAATCGCGTCGGGAGAAGAACGTAAATATTTCGTTAATCTCCCGAGAAAAAAAATATTTTTTCACAAACCCGATGTACAAAGAATCGGAAGACAATCCCAGAATCTGTCCATCTTAAAAACAAACTAAAAATAAATGTATAACCGTCATTAAAAATTTAAATATCCGCCAGATAAATACGAAGACCCAGCAACAAGGGACTGGTGTCCAGGCTCTGCAATAAATAGGGAAATAAAAAATCCGCCCATATCCTTGCGTTCCGTTCCGTCATCCATGGTAATAAGTTATTTCGTTGTCGTTCCTATCTCTTACCCAATAAACTGTGAGTTCAACTGTAACCACATCCTATAGTAAATTCAGTCATTTGTCGAAGAGTGTATTAGGTGGTCAATAGTTTTTTTTAATGAAAATTAATGATAATTCAATTCATTTTAAATTAAATGCTGAACAGAAGTAGAATTATTACAAACGATTCTGACCAATCTTAACCCGATCTATTTTAGGGCACTAACATAATCCTTTAAATCCAAAACCAATCCTACGTCTTCTATAATACGTAGCTTATTTTAGAAAAGTTTAAGAGGCTACTGTATTTAGTAAAAATTGGTATTTTTAAATGTAGTATAACGAGTAGAGAATCTTCCAGTGGAAGAAAGAGAGAGAAAATGAAGAAAGAAAAATCTAGAAAAAACTACAAAGAAATTATTTCTACAAAAAATTATAAAAAAACGTAGAAGGCGTGAACAATAGAAATCATTACGTTTGAACAAACAAAAGGAAGAATCGAGTACTGGTACTGTCAACCCCTAGACTCGGAGGCATAAGTACTGCTGAGGAGTAGCGAAGTTCAAGACAATCCGGCGTCCGCCTTACTTACTCCTGCAAACCGTTCCGTTCTCTCCGAGATGAGCAAGTCCACCGGGCAACCCCAGGAAGAAAACACGCAGCATTGTATGAAAGTGTCCTATAACCCGAAACAACTCCTAGTAATGCTCTCCGGTGGACCCTCCGAAGCCTGTCTAGATTTTGCTGGATGTTAATTCTCCGGTCCCAGACCGGCGCCGCATACAAAAGAACTGAGGCTACGGCCGTCATGATTACTCTTCATTTGGCTGAGCCAGGAGCAGCCTGCGAGGACATAAGTCTATTTAAGGTGTTCACTGACCTCCCTGCTTTATTACAGACCTCTGTGACATGTTCACTGAATCTCCATGCTCTATTATTATGCCAAGGTACTTGACCTTATTCCTCCGCTGCAGCAGCTCGTCACCGATTCTCAGTTCTATTGGCCCCATCTTGCGTCTCCCAGTTAGGGTTATGAACTCACATTAGTTAATCGTCATTTTCAGCTTATGTATTTACATCCATTCGTCAATTAAAGATAATTCAGAATTGCCCCTTGTCTGAATTTCCTCTTCCGTCCTTCCGCTGACAAGGACCGCAAAGTTATCGGCGTATGCAATGGTCTCCGTTCGTGCTGGCAGACGGACGTTCAACACGCTGTCACAAACCACATTCCAAAGCAGGGGCCTCAGCACCCACCCTGCGGAACACCTCCAAACAGCTAAAATCGATAGCGACCTTATTGTGTATCAGCTGTGGCCCACCTGTCCTTTAGATAATCTCCGACCTGCCTTCACAGGTTACTAATGCCTTTCTCTCTCAGTGACTCCATAATGGATCCCCACGGTATGGAATCAAAATGCATATAAATTATATTTATAAATGTGTACCTGTGCAGTAATTCATGTACATAAAACTTTTATTGATTTAGTCTGCTTTATTTTCTTATTTTTCATTTACCGCCATTAGAACAAGAGAAATTTACACAAATTTTTAATTCTACATCCTACCCTTACACACCTGTATTCACATTTTTCTGTTTTATAATATTTAATAATTACGTTACTAGTCGGAATCAAGTAACGTTACGAAATCAAGTGTAAAGGCGGATAGCTGAAAGAAATGTGCCATTTAAAATGGTACAGGAAACTTCGCGGACCGGCAAAGAAAACAATATTTCTAAACATTTTTTTCAAGATAGTCACCGTGCAAATTCGATACATTTAGATCAACGAATTTCCAACTTTTTAATACAATCAGTGTAACATACAATCAGAAAAGTGCAAAATATGCACTTTTCTCTCAGCTTTGAGCTTATCATTTGAAGTGAATCTTAATCCAACGACCATTTCTTCAGTTTTGAAAAGAGAAAGTAATTGCTATGAGCCAGATACGCGAATACGGCGCACGCAGAATCACTTCAAAGCGTAGGTCATAGAGTTTAGCAGCAACTTAAGACGTATATGCAAGCGTATTATCGTGGTTAAAAGGGAACTTCCTTTTTGACCAGATGTGGATGTTTAGCATTTACTTAGTCTACTCTTCAATCGTTTCTATAGTGAAGTTCAATATCCCCGATAATGGTCCTGTCTTGGTTCTAGGTAGTATGAACACCACACCATGAGAATCCCAAAATAGAATTGAAGCCGTGATTTATCCTACAAATGGAACCGTTTTTGTTTTCTTTTTGTTCACTTTCACCTCCTCCTACCCGCTATTTGCTCTGGGGATCATCTGTCATTATAAAACGTTGAAGAAACTTAGCGGAATTACGGTTAAATAAGTCCAACATCCTTGAGAAGCGTTCTGTCGAATGCCTGTTAGGTCGATTAATGAACGTGACATTCATCATTGGAAAGCTATTTCACCAAAAAAACATCAGTAAAATGTGAACACGAAGTATTGAAGTTTTTGCGATGTCAGCAAGTTCACATAAAACACATCAGTCAGCGATCATTTTATATGGCAATGTGAATTTATGTGACTGTTTTGTCAGTCGTAGCGGTTTTCGATCGTCTCGAGCTTTCATCAAACCAAAAGAGTATAATCCTTTAAAGTGGAATTTAAACGCTTTTTGTTTGTCCTTTGGGATTAAACCTTTCAAAACAAAATTCTTTATGACAGCTCGAACTTTTATTTCATTCATTATACAAAAAAGTCAAATGATTTTTGCTTTACTCGACTGCCATAAAGAACTAAACGCATGCATTTGATACTACGCAGTACGCAATTTAAAGGATCATATTTGACAAATATCATAGTACTTTTTCATACCTGCGCCACCTCAGTATTAGACTGAGAACTTTCCGAACTATGCTGGTACAAAAATAACTAACTAAAAAAAAAAAAACCCCACTTACAGAAAGTGAAACTGTTATATCTCAAGAATAATGGAGCAACTTGTGCGAAAAAGTAAAATATATTGTGAAAAAATAAAACTTAAAAGCAATGCATTTTGTAGTATATATAATTTGATAAATTTATATTACATTTTAACGACGTCTTTCAACTCGCGTAAGGATGGTAGAGATTGTTAATACATATATATCTAATTTAATATCGGCGGGCAAAAACAGTAGCACCTCCGATGATAGCTGGAGCACAGTATACGTACGCGCTAGTACAAGCGTCACCCCCGTCGCGCAGATGACCGCGCAGTTCTCCCACCATAGCGGCGCTGCGGCCCCACCAATCTCAGGCTCCAATAAAAGAGCGTGCACGAGAGTAAATTTTTAATTCATCGTTGACCAGCACCTGGAGAAGACCAAGAAGAATAAGAAGATGGAAGACAGAAGAAGTTTCCTGCTGCCTCAACGTGAGACCTCCCGGCGGATGCCAACATCCCCGCCGGAACAGCAGGCCTGGCCGGCCCGCCGCGGCAGCCGCTGGACGCAGACGCTATCTTCCCGCTCCAGCTCACCGGAGTTCAATCGCCCTGGCCGGCGGACTCAGCAGCAGGAGGCGGCCCAGCGTAGGATCGCTCGGGGAGAACCGCCTCGGCCGCGCGGGCGAAAGACGACCGACGCCGACCCGACACTGCGGGGCTCTGAGGGCCACCATTGCCACGCTGTAGTAGGGACCCAACTGCCGCTGAGGGAAGCCCGGTTTGATTTTAATGGACGAGCCGCAACTCTCCGACTTCGCTGGAGACCAGCTTCCAGACCCAACAGCTCTTCTCCTTGTGGCCTCCTCCGGGTGGCCTTTTCAGGGCCACCACAAGGTGGCCCTGAAATTACAAGCCATAGAAGCCATTGAACGACAACAGCTCTTCTCAGTGCTACCATAAAGTTATTAATTACAACGAGCCGTCGAAGCAATTCGGTGACAAGATGGTAATTTGTGAAACAACTGAACCAAGCAAAATAAAAATGAGGGTTCAATTAAAAAAATTGATCAATTTATATATTCTACAAATTAATAAAAAATAAAGTAAATTATCAAAGCGTAATAAAAGATTTTTAAATATTAAAAATATATTTAAATTATTAACGAATTTTTGATCGGGTGTACACAGTGTTCCAGTAAACTAATGTTTTCAATATGCACATTGTGTTACTCGATATCAGCGAAATGCTAATAAATTCCGTTACGTCTTAGTTTAGTGTCTTCTGAAGCCGCGTTAATATTTAAACTGTTTATTATAATAAATAGATTTACGTTAGTATTACCACATTACTAAAATAGTGTTTATCTTTCAGTTAGGAAACAAACAAGTTTTTCTAACGCGGGAGGCAACTTTATACAAATTTTCAGATATAGCGCCATATACACAGAGTGTCCCGAAAGCGTCGGCCAGATGTAAGGAACTGATGATTTAGGACATCAAAATTAACAAAAAGGTTCACGGGGACAAAAGACGAACTAGTTTCATTTTCCCTGTACTCTGTTTTGTGTGTTTTTTTTTTAACATATATATCTAAAGAACGGAGTGAAATGTTTTTACATGTACCCAACATCCACAGAATAAAAAAGTTTAAGACTGTATTTTAGGAAATTCCAAAGTGCCCGCAATTAAAATTTCTTAATTGTCAATAACTACGTAAATATTACTTTTATCGAATTATGCTGATTTAAATTAAACGTTAAGCATTTTATTGAGGAAAAGATAACACCTGATTTGTTTAATTCAGGTGTTTAATAGCTGAGATACGGGTGATGTCGTTAAAGTGGATAACAAAATTCAATCTTTCCGACGATTTTACGCCTGTTTTCACTTTTTTCATTAATAGAATTAAAAATAATGAATAATAATTTCTGTTATTAGTAATAATAGAATAGACACAAAATTATCAGATCGCATAATTTTTGCGAGCTACTTGAACAATTTCAGCCGATATCAACCAACTTGAACAAAGGTGCAGTCATTTGTTTAAAATAAAATGTTTAACATGTTATCTAATTAAAAATTTATTGGATAGAACTAATACTTACGTAACTAATCATGAAAACATTTTGATGGCCGCCATTTTAGAATTTCCTGTTTTAATTGTTTTAATTGTTTTTATTAGTTTTTTTTTTTTTTTAACAAATGAAATGTTCTAATGTACATAAAAATAAAGCTTAAAAATTCATAAATTTAAGAACAGATATTTTGTCTAGTTATGAACATATTAACAAGCATTGAAATTAGAAAGCCAGTTAAAAAACTTTCATGCGACTAACATTTATTTAAATTTTCACGAGATTATCGCCATCCGAGGTTAAAGAGGCAATATTTTTTCTATATATTCCCATGAGTTTTAGATAAATACAGTTTCCCAGTAAAGATGACGATGTAATAGTTTCAAATTTATGAAATAATATTTGCTTAATTAATTTAATTGTTTATTGGTGACGTATCAATTTGTGTCTAAAATAAATAGCATGATAACGTTATGTATGACTACATCAGTGTACACATTTGTATGCTCAACAGCGTGCAAGAATTAGGAATTGTTTATAAACAAAACGAATAAAACTAAGAGTAAAAGTAACCGTTACGGTCGTCTAATATGTTTTTTTTTATTTTTTGATACTTTAAATTGCTGCAGCCGAGAGAAAAAATACATATATTTTGTGCCACATTACTTACATATATTTTTCTGAGGAATAGAAACAGTTCTTATAAAAGTTTCTCTTTCACAGATATAGAAAATAAGTAATTAAAGTTAAGGTGAGGTTTAAGTCTAAAAGAAAACAATAATTTGTTGTTTTACACTACCTTTCCCAGTCTTTCTTACGATGGTAACGCTTGTGAAATGTTTGAGTTACAACTGGTGTCGGTCAGAGTTACTTTTCTCTGAGAGTAATGATTTCCATTATGAAGTCAAGCCCTTCCGTGAACAGGTTGAAGGTAATATCACCTAAAGTCAGTAAGCTTTAAAAGAGTTCATTTAATTTTTTTTTAAATTTCATTTCTCATTCCATTACTCTAATCTAAACTATAACTGGAAATGTTGAAACATCCACCTGAACCGGTCTAATCTAAAACATCCGAGATCTTTTTTCCCCTTGCTTTCCGAAGCTGGATACGCATTAAAGCATCACACAACTCCGGGAAGTGCCTTCGCCTCTAACCACGAGAGCGGGCAGCCAGGCCCAGCTATGCCGTTCCCAGCACCCCACCTCCACAACCAGGTCTTGGTCTTTTGTGCCTGCCTCTAACAGGCAGCTCACCTCAAGCTCTGCGTCACCTTCTCATCCGATCCCTATCCGTATATTATTATTAATGTATTGTCAGTCGTTGCAAATTTATCAAACGCTCACTTACACTGGACAGAATAACTACTGGTATCATGGATTAGGAGGAAGTAGATAGAAAGAGAACAAGTGAATAGGTGTAGTCAAGTTACAACGCGTCGACAGCACTCTCTTCAGACCTGCAATCGTAAATTTTCCAGTATCAGAACGTTTGATTTTGTCTTATAGCAATCGCAAGAATAAAGTCCACATCTTCAGGCGGCTGGCATAACAATATTATGAAAAATGTACATTCATTTTGATATTTACATTTATAAAAAGAAAAACTTTTCTTTTTCACGTCAAATGTTTAACTTTTTTCGTTATTTTAGTTATTTAGCAACTTATTTTGTCGCTGTTTGCCTACGTGTATCCAAAAATAATGACTGTTTTCGGGCGGTCTGATCTTTATAACTTAGATTATATTTTTTATCGGCTAATAATAATTTATTAATAAAAATAAAATTAAAGTTGGGGTTAGGAATCGAACTAAACGATTATAATTTTTGTATCCATAAAAATATTTAATAAATGAACATTTGAACAACTTAAAAGTTAATAGAGTTGAAACGTCAATATTTTATTCGCTGAAATACTCCAGTTTTGATACGCCAATATGTCTACAGAGTTCCAAAAACTTAGCAAATGGATCGGTATTCTCCAAAGTGGTTAGTTTTGCTGTCTCGTTCGGGTATCTTTTGCAGCCCGGTATTTTCGAAACCACGTTATTAAATATGGTTTTCTGTCTGCTAGAAGTAAATAAACGGGTCACTAACTCACAGCGCTTGCTCAGTATGGTAGGTTATGCTTAGTCACTTAGTCAACAACAATGTTCTTCGTCGCACACCATTTAATGAAGTGATAATAATTTATTTTTCATTATGAAATATGAAAACAACGAAAAATTAATGTTAAAATGTAGGCCAGGCTCTAAGTTAAAATAAATTTCATGTCAAAGAACGATTTTTTATTTTCCTAAAAAGCAGTACCGGAATACCGGAACCGTTGCACCAGTGCAGCCCTGATTCTCTTACAAATGCCCAAATGATGAGGAATTCTGTCGGGTTCGGCGCTGATTCTTTTATATCGCACTCCTCTAATGTCTGTGGACAAGTTAATAATAACTGATCCAAGTCCCGTTTGCTCTTTGTCGATCTATACTGGCAACCCACCGTAATCGACGTGTATATTTAATTTAGCCTAAGTAGACCGTTCGGTTCATCTTTATAAGTATAAATTTAGAGAATAAGCTATACGGTGTAACATCATTTCGGGAACAGTTGTCTGCTTTGCTTAATGAAAACCTTTTCATAGGGAACGAAATTTATTAATACAAGAAAATGTTTCGCCGTCTGAATATCTTCATGTAACCTCAGCAAAAGGATTTTGATACTACAGTAGACGATACAGCAGAAATTAAAAAGATATTAGGAAACGGGTAGATCTTTGTTTCCACTTCTAATGGGTAAAGGTGGAAGGAGTATATTTAAATTTTTAAACAACACGATAAAATAGTATGAAAGTTTGATATTCTGAATCGATCAACAAGAATACATATAGACACTATGTACATTTATTCCTAACTAACTATTCCGGAATTAAATACTTAATTCATAAAAACAGTATATCGTTTAAATTATTTGAAGTTAGACTGATAAATTTTGTACAATGTAACACCACCGACATTAAAAACAAATTACAATTAAAAAGCAGTCAACCCTCGGTAATGCATTTTCTAGATGTCATGAATGACTGAAACGCATGTATAATTTGTTTAAATAATTATAAAAACTTGATAGAATAAGTACTATAATACTTATTATAGACTTATATATACTTATTATAATACTTATAGATGTACTATAATACTTACAGGAATTTATGACTATTCACTAAATAATACGCTCTAAATATATCTGTAATATCCTTCTTCTTATTTGAGAACTCTGCTCGGTAAAATTAAATATTTAAAAAAAACGGCTAATTGTTTTCCAAGGGTTTTGAAAAAACTTTAAAAAGGCTTCTCAAAAATAAATCACATCGCTAACCTATACTTTAAAATTCAGTAAATCTTTTGAATAAATAAAATCGTTTCTCTACTTAATGGAGACGATATTCATGTTTCACGATAGAAAGGGGTAGATTTATCCATCAATTACACTATCTAGCCCGTATTTCTTATCGCTGTCACGATTGCAATACATTTTGCAACCGTAGTTACTTCCTATAAAACCAATGGTATACATTATAGTTACAGCCAGTCTCTTTAGATGAACAAAATGAAGGTATTATATCTAAGGCTGAACATCATCTACACTTTGAAAAGGTCTGAAGATCTTTGATATTTTGAAAAGATCATTTTGAAATCAACAGTACGTTCGGCTCAGTGAAGTAAACGATAGAATCTTCTGAACTGTCCATTTATAAATACTTATTATTTCTCAAAAATAAAAAATAAAGAAATAATAAAAACTGCTGCGCCATTGTCGGGAAAGAGCGATTCATGTTTTGTATCTCATAGCATACAACCGTTAGGTTATGGCACAACACTATGCAAACAAAAAGGTTGTAAATTAAAACAGCGCGTGTAGAGCGATAAACGGTGGTTTATCGCTCTTTAAGCCATTAAATGTTTTGCATTACCTTTCGGTTTCTTGTCTGACCTCCATAAAACAGGAATTGTAAAAATCCTAATTTTTTTTGCATATATTTAAAATGTTCGTGAGTAGTACTTTTTTCTCTTCAAATTCACAGTATTTGCAAAAAAATGAGTATGTTTACGCCATTGCGTAAATTTTCGTTATTTCCTATGAATTCAAAGCTAGCGTTGGGTCTTGCTGTTTGTTACAGGCTTGGTAAATTTATTACTCTGTTTCCTATTGGGCTTGTCATATGTGTATCTGTTTTATTAAATTTGTTTGGTTTATTCGAGACCTGGCGTCAGTCAGACGGGCGGTTCTGTCATCTTAATAGTGACTGCGTGTTCATTTCTCGCATTATTTATTGCTGCCTTCACATAACCCTTTTTCTTTCGACGCCAAATCTTCTCCAGCTGCTGATTACATTTTTCATCGATGCAATTTCTCTCCAAACTCGTTGCTACATATCTGAGATGCTACGTAATTATTCAACTTCTAATCACAAATTGTTACCTCTGTTATTTTTGATTCGCCATTACAGACTACACCAAGGATAAACTGTATGTATATGTGCACTTTAATTTCACGAGTACATTTTTTACCAATATTCGTGTGTTATTAAGGCATGTTTAAATCATTCATTATTTATTATAGTAAACAGTTACGTTATTAGTAAAATTTGTGAAACATTCAGTTAATCGTACGTTATGCATTTCAGTTTCAAATTTGGTTTAAAAAAACCATTTATTCACTTAAGTGCAGTCACGAAAGGTGGCTTAGATAAGGTTATGTTATTATTTCATGTGCAACATATTTTATGTGCTTACTTATTACAATTTGTTTTCATTGTACTTGACTCTATCATTCAATTTAATGTATTTTGTTAATCGCAGAGATTAATTATTATCTACTCATGAACCGAATTCATATTACTTCTCTTAAATTAATCTAAAGAAAATAACTCCTGGTGTGAAGTTACGGTTTTGAACTTCTTTGTAATTTTATATTTTCAAGAAAGCTTATTTAACTAAAATGAACTCTATTTTTGTTTACTTATTTCAATTAACTTTTTTTTTATACTGGAATATTATCGTGGCTTCTTTTTCTACAATAAACTAGAATTGCAAGTTTTAATTATTTAATGATAAGTTTGTTGTTCATAAATTAGGAAATGCCAGTGCCAATAATAAGAATTGTTGTAATTTACTTTACTAAGTTAATGACATTTGTTCATTGCTAATTTTTCATTATTACAGAATATGTCAGTAATGCAACTGTTTTCTAGTTACACTATTTATTGATGTTTTGTTTATAAGTATCTAATTGAAAATAAGGGGTTTTATGTTCTCCTGTTTCAGGCTTTGTTTGATTCTCAAAACTATTATTTGAAATATGTATTTTTCTGTATTTGTTATGTATTATTATAAGTTATGCTTATTAAGAATTCTTAAGTTCTGTTTATTTCATAATTTCTTTTAATTTTTTAAGGTTATGATTTAACATAATTTCATTTGTTTTCTTTCTAATTATTAAAGTCCAATTTCTTTTGGCAAATACGAGCTGTGTGTTCTTTTATTTTTGTTAACTTTACCCAACAGAATATTTGCAGACGGATTACCCTAAGCTGATCAACAGAATATTTTACGCGATTTCACAATTCAATATTTTTAATGTAATACTTTCAGGTTTGCAATAAATAGCGGACAATAATACTGAAACAACTCTACTCTTATATTTTTAATTGAAATGACAGAATTTAAAATCTGATACTAATTGTTCTTATTACCGAGTTCTATTATTCGCAAATCGTATTTCCGTAAGACGCTAAAATACCTTTTATCTCTTCACTAAATCATAAATAACTAACATATGAATTTTAAAAACTACACTAACCTAATAGATTCTGGCGAGTCATTGTGATTTAGTCCGAGTGAACCGTTGCCAAAAGTCCATTCTTCTCCTTCGTTTATCCTAAAAAAAAATTAAATAAATAAATAGATTACATAATAAACATAAAATTAATACGTCGACTTAAATATTATTTGTTTTCAACTTCTAATAATGCATCATGGTAGCACAGAGGGTTAGTGCTTCCCTTTACCATGTTAGAGGTTGACATCACACGACTTGTCCTGACCGGTTATATTTTAAGTGAACCGGCTCTTAGATGCTGTAGTTTCCTGCGTCATTCAGTCGTCAAATTATAATTAACAACGTACCGTCACCTGAGAAAATTCATTTATTAACAAATACAAATAATAAAATCATTATAAAAATGGCGTATCTGCCTAAAGGCCTTGAATTAAATAAAGTTCCATAATATATTCGTAGGCTTCAAGATATCATAGTAACCAATCAAATTTCTTAATGGTTTGTAGTTTTATTTCTACTCGATAAGATAGATTAATCGTTTAATGATATTATAAATCGTAGGTGCTGATCACCCGTAAAAATGAAAACGGGCCGCTAATAATTTTTTAACGGGTTACGAGTTTTGCGAGGATAAGGATGAAGTTGAACCGCTTTTAGATTCAAACTGCTATTAACAATCGATGATTTCCTTCGAAAACCATTTTAAATATATTCAGTTTTGCTGTGTGTTTATTCTGACTTTTGGAAAATGTATTTTTGACAGTTGTTTCAGAACGTTACGGTTTCAGAATCATAGAATTCTTTGTGGAATAACCCATTTTTTTTTTAAATTAAACAAAAACATTCTACTTAGGCAATAATTTTTTTTGTGAATGATTCATATGGAAAAAATCTAACCAATAAAAAGCGTTTCGTACATGTAATTTTTTTGTTTTGCTAAATACTAGCAAATTTTAATTTTACAATAAATATAATTTAAAATAGATATGTGAAAATAGACATATTTTCACATATAAAACGACAGAACAAGTTACAAACATTTTTTTTTTATCTAAAATTAAAAATAAAATTTGTTTACTTCTTAATAAATTTATTTAAATTTACATCCGTAAGTTAATCTAGTTAGAATTTTATGCTACTTAGTTTTAATAGTACAGCTTAAATTAGAAAATTAAAATATAATTTCTATACTCAAAAATTAAACTAAGAAATTTTTTTTCTTTTTCAAAGCTGTAAGTAACACCTCAATAGCTCTAAACTAAACCGTCTTAATTGTATTCCAAATAAAATGAAATTTTTATGTAAAAATTGAATTTAAATACTCTCGAATAATAGCTTATTGAATAATTTAAAATTTCATTTTATATATATATATATATATATATATATATATATACGACAAATACGAATAAGATAAATAAACGGTTATGAAACATAAATGATACGAACGTTTATGTATAAAACAATTCTATTTTTAATTAATTTATCCTTTCAAATACACACCACGAAATGTACTCATATATAGTTACATGTAGCAAAAAATGAATTTTTAGTACGTACAAAACGCCTAACCATACTGAATCAAACCTAGAATCTTCCGTACGAAAAGAAAAGACGAGACCATTTTGTTACAGAGGTTGAGTTACTCCCGTACGACAAAGTTAATTTAATACAACTTTCAGCGGAAATATTGAATTAATTACTAGTTCTAAATGTTATTTCTAATAAGATGCAAAAAATCGTTGCGTCCTGTCAGTGTCCTTCCAAGCAGGATTTTCTAGATCCATTTAGATCACATATCAGATTATTTATTATATTACCGTTTTTACATTTTTCTTCAATGATTTACTCCCATTTTTTAAACTATTATTAACACAACTATTACTGCTTATGTTGTTAGTACTAAATCGGTAAAGAATAAACAATTTAATTTATTGCTTCTCTTAATCCATTGATTACATTTACAACATTTCAATGCTGTCAATTCATTGGTTTGTCAGCTAGGAGAGGTCAAACTTCGCATAGTAACAGACATTTACTAACAATCTATTTTCGGAATCTAAATTCATCGAAATCCTGGAATATAATTTTTATATTATTACAATATTTCATTTAAAAATGATAATGAAAAAGTAAAAATAAGTACGACAGCCAATGTATATTTTCAAAAACAATTATGTAACTTTTTAATATAAATTTAAATTAGTGTTTAACTCCCTAATCCAGGATGCAAGGATTTACTAAAAAAAAAGAAAAATATTAACTTAGCTGAATGAATTCCATTTTTTCTGAGTAACATGCCTCTCTCAAGTTCGTAGCAATGTTATTTTTATTTATCTTTTAAGTTTTATTAAAGTATTCGTGTACCTGTACACACACGCGTGTATGTATCTACACACAAGCCAACAAACAAACAAACACATACACTCTTTCATAAGTATTTATTTGAATCAGAAAATTCATCTGAAAAGTATTTCTTCACAGAATATTTTTATCCTACACTGGAATATCATCCAAGATTTATAGATAAGAAATCTAATCGGAAGAGCCATAGAAACCTCCAACAAGAAGTTTTCTTTTATGAATATTTTTTACGTAAAAAGAATTTCTGTATATTTACACTCATAAGCGCATACGCAACAAACAAGCATAGAATATTTTAAAAAGTCTTAAATATATTTTTTTTGATTTTGTAATTATTTTTATTGTCACATATTTCAATAATTATATTCCATTTATCCAGATCGAAAGGAGGCATGGATGATCCTTAGATTAATCTAAAATCTAGTAAGTTAGTCTTTATACTCGTAATACATCTAATACCCACATATTTCATAAACAATTTTATAATTATACTGAAGACATGTATATGGCATTTTAAGACCCATTATATGTGTTACTTTAAAAGAGAGTTATTTCCATATGTTTTATTAGCAGATTTCAAAAACCAAGCAATTATTTTAAGTGTATTAACTGTTAAGGAAATTATTTTTATGCACAGGTAAAACTAAGATTATGATCAGTCATAATTCTGTATGTGCCAAATCTTTTTGTGGATTTTGCTCGTTGAAATTTATTGTAATTTTTTGCATAGATTTCAGTAAATAGAAAATTATAATAATTACTAAATCAGATAATCAAAATACAGAACAGATCCGTTATAACCCGGTCATTCGAACTCTACTGTTACTAGCGTTATTTCAAAGATAAAGGGATAAACGTAAAAAACAATGCTGATTGAATTATATTGTAACACCTCTGGTGTTCCAAAAAGGAAAAAAGCTCTTTTTACTAGTAGTTTATCGGCTGCAGATCTGGTTTCATTATCCTAATATTTCGAATAAGCTATATCGTGCAGTATACAAGTCTCGTCCAATTTATTGTTACCTTTGTCACCGCGCTTCAGCCTCTTGTTTAATTTTATACCCGGACCGCAATAATAGTAACCTGAAATATGCGCCTCAAACGGTAATTAATCTACAGCCTTATCGACTACAGAACTGATAATACCATGACCATTTTTCATATTCTTCTTTTTCTTCATATCTATAAAAAAAATTATTTTCATTCAAATGCATTATTGGTATAACTAGGAAAAAGCCTAGGAAAATACTAGGGAGAATCCGAACCGCGGTTATTTATGAGACTAATGGCAAAATATTTCGTATAAAGTAATTTTTTCACTACATTTTAACAACAAATAGAATTTATAACGGCAACATTTTCAGGGTTAATGATTCTTTAATGAATGCGATTTCAATCGGTGTTCCTCAGTTGTAAATCAAAATGATGTTTTGCGCATGCGCAGAACTTCCAATTAGTCGGTTGGAATCCCGACCAACTAAATATTTCTTATAAAGAAAGAAAGATGCAATAAATTTATCAATGAAACAGATTATTTTTACAGTTAATTATGCTAAACCGGTTACATCAAAACTATGAACATTACAGTCAGTTTCATCGAGTTTTTCACTTTCAATCCACGGTAAGCGTTCGTATTTTGATATTCCCTTTTACGCGATTCCCATACCTGTTTGTACCGTAAAGTCTTTATTTCTCAAATTATAAAGGATGATTTTAATTTCACCGCGATAATTGGCGTCAATTGCACCCGGCGAATTGGCAACTGTAATGCCGTTTTTAGTCGCCAAACCTGATCTGGGTCTGTTTTGCGCTTCGAAATTTTTCAGTAACGATATAGCAATACCGGTTGGGATGAATTTTATTTGGCCGACTTTTAAAACTGCATGGAATGGTGAAATTAAATCTAAAACCGCGCTTTGTTCGGAAGAATATTTGGGAACGCAGACAAAATTATTCAATTTCTTAATTTTAACTACATCGACAATTTCAGACATTTTTAAATATCTATATTAAGAAACTAATATTTTATAAACACTATTTTTGAATAACGATGCTATTTTGTAATTTTGTTATTTCGTTTCCACGAATAATTTCTGCCATAATCCATTTAATCTCATGCATTTTATTTTCTACATTTGTCGTGTGGGAGCTTTCATGAGCTCTTCAGTAACGCGACTAACTATTTCATCATCCATATAGTTTTCAGTTTGTTATTTAAGCGACGCGATTGCATCTCTCATAAACTTTATAGTTTCTTCAGCCAACTTCAGTTTTTAAACCTGTGTATGCTTTTTAATGTACTCATTAAAAAGTCATTCAATCTTTCCAAACCGTTCGCTGAGATTGGTTGTGTATTCGTTAAACATATTTTTAGCCCGTTTAAAATTCACCGCGTAACCATCGTTCAGCGAATCAGATTACACAATCTATGATCTTTTATATCATAATTTCCGTCATCAGTCGTTGAAAAATCCTATCCCAAGGGGACCTGGGATAATCTGATGGAGAAAATGAGTTATTACACCTTAATTGTGGAAGATATTTTGATGTTTTACCCGCAATTTTATTATTACGAAACATCATATTACCTATCTATTTATAAAAATTAAAAAGTGATTTTTTAATAAAATATTAACACATAGTTTGTTCAGCTAATATGTTATATTAATAACATTGCTAAACGCCCTACATCTTCTTCTTCTTAATCTGAAAGTTCCAAATCTATTGCAACTTAAACAATTAAATTATATGTTTACAACTTCTCTGACTGGATTGGTTTGCTTGGCATTTCTCCAACCACCACCCCATTCGATCGTCCTAAAGCATAAGACCGAATGTCTGTGCCACAAACGGCTACTGAGCCTCGAAACAGTTTAGTGACCAGTGTCCTAAATAGCTTCTAGAGCTTACCTAACAGCTTGAGTGGACTAAGCGCGGTGGCATACACCACCAGCTTACGTATCCCATCCGCTCACTTGTCATATAATTCCTAAAATGGGTAGGCGTCTCCGTCAACTACTAAAAATATATATGACATCCGTAAATTAAAATTTATTTTGTCTAGACAGATATTCGCTGCCACGCGTAGGTCTGTGAATGCCAGTAAGTACCTGTCCATCATATTAAAGTGCTTGGAGCCTTAATTGGCTAGTGGTCAGGCATACATATCTCTTGGTTAGCTTCCCACAGAAGTGGGGTAGGAGTCTTTTTCCTTAGCTAAACTACTGATGTCGGTAGAACAAGGCAAACGCGTCAAAAAACTCCCACACGGTCCGAACATGTAGCTCTCGCCACATTGACTCCCGTTTGCGAGTGGCCTTTTATCCCCTTGACCTCTAAGTTCCCGGGTGGTTCGTGTTCTGGCCCCTCCAAGAGCAGGACAGTCAAACATCAGGTGTTCATTTGACTGAATTTCCCCGCAGACGCACAGCTGATCAGCTGCCAGGCGGAACCAAAACAGATATTGCTTTAAATTAACATGGTTGGTGAACACCCGGGCACCCGTTGCCCTTAAAAACGAGCTCTCCAGATCCTGTATAAACTTATACAAGGATCTTCCTTTAGTCGTGGTATGTTATTCCAGTTGCCATGTATCCATCGTGAGGCTCTTTAGCCTGTTCCGCAGGCGGGAGATGGGCAACTTAACGAAAGTTAGATCCGGTGTATTGTGCTTCCCGTTTCGCTACAGTACTGGCCCACTTCGAAAACGCATCTCAAATACCTTGCCCCCTGACCTCTTTGAAATCACCACATGGCTGCCCGAACATTTAGCATTAAGTCGATTGGGAGAGCCTTTCCCAATACGGTAGTAGCCTCGTAGGAGGTTGTTTTAAAAACACCAGCCCATACAATTAAGACTCTGCGCTGGGTACTCCTTAAATTTTGAACAAGTGCTTTATTCATACTCAACCTATGCGCCCAAACGGGGGCCGCGTAAGAGATCATGCTTTCGAAGACACCTCGGTACACCTTGTTCATTTGATGTCCCCACAACCCATAGTCCTTCCAAGCAATCCTCCAAAGTTTGTGCATCACTGAGACAGAGTCCGCCGCTACTTGCTTAATGTGGTTACTAAGCAGCTTCTCATCAAACACAAAACCAAAGTACTTATGAACTCTCACTCGGCTGATTACAAAGCCTTTATACTTAATGTGGGGATTCCGACTGTACGATAATTTGTCTGCACGCTTGAGAAGCTTGTACTTCGTCTTCGGCACAAAAATCTTTAAATTTGCATGTCTATCCAGCCCTCTGCGGTTGACAAAGGCGTCTGCGCCCGATGCAGCCTGTCAATAGGCTGAATGATCGATAACTACCAGCCTAACTAGGATCCTTTCCTGATTTTAAGAGCACCCTCATCCAAGCTACCTTCCAGCAAGCCGGAAAGCAGCCCCAGTAAAGGCACCTCGAGAAAAGCCTGCCAAGCCGCTCTCTTATGACAGGCAGCAGTTGATGGAAAATATAAGGATCAGGTTGGTCAATCCCCGGTGCCTTTCTCAGTGCCACTCAAGAAACCACTCGGTCTATATCTACGGGATCCATAGCTCGTACACCAGGGAATAGTGTCTCACCCGCCCTGATGCCGAATTCTGCTTCACACTCCGGAGCATCTGGAAACAGAGTATTCAGGAACGCCTGGTAAGGCGCCACAGATGTTAAAGTGTGGTCCACCAAACACGCATCGAACACTGGAAAGCACGTGCAATGGCTTTGGATGACCCCTCGAGAGCTGCCAGGGGATACGCTGCAACTTGCGCAGGTAGTCTTGCCATAACTTCAGTTTAGCTTCCTTGATAGCATGAACATACTCCTTAAGGAGTACTCCGACAGTGAATTGCTCGCCGGAACAATGGGACATCCAGAAAACACCGAACGAGATTGACTTCACTGGTGGCCGCCCGGGGTGTTGAAGATTTAACTGCCTAAGGCGCAAGCGTTAACAAGGTGGAATCCGTTCTCAAAGGCTTCCCCCAATTCAGACGTTGCCATAAACTGTAATCTTCACAGCTCTCGCCCGAGCAATATCATATGCCCTGCACTGCCTACCCCTGCCCAGGTGCCCAGCATCGGTGCTTTTCATCAACGTATAGGCGGCGCAGACTTGACAAGGCAATTGGCTGCCCTGTGCCCCTGAAGAGCATAGTAACCACACATCTCCGACTGCGCTCTCCGGCGGAGAGAGGTGTGACCAAAGCCCTGACACTTAAAGCATTGGCTGACCTCTATATGGTCGACGACCCTACATGAAGTCCACCCGAAAAACAAAGGTCCGCCGGCCAGCAAGACCTGCCGGATCTTTTGCGAGGTCTCCAACACCCAGTGACTCTTTAGGGCTTCCTTCCTCCCCAGCTGCCTAACCACCTTGATTTCCCGAAGGAAATCTTCGACGACCATATCCAATAACGGATTTTGACCGTGCACGTCCTTGAGGATTTCGGGCTCCTCTACCCTTGTCACCCTTGGCATATCGTACACCAATATCTGTGGCCTCCACTCGGCCAGAAACAGAGCCTTCAGCCCGTTCTTCACAAAACGTCGGCCTCCAGAAACTGCTTTGCCTGCCGCTCACTTACAACTTCCAAAATGACGCTATTTTCCCTTTTTTATAGCCCGGAGACTTGGATCCTTTCTCTCCTCGGGTCCAGAATCTCCTTAAGGGTTAGCTCCGTTGCTATTGACGAAAAACCCGGACCATGTTTTATTGGGACTACCTGGAGAGTGGCCCGCTTAATTTTGGCCACCGGCGCCTGGGTTGGCAACAGTAGACCAATCCGCTTAGTCGCGGGCACGGCAGCTACTGCGACAAAGAAGACAAGCTCTTTCACCTTCTTTTTCATCCCTTTAATAGACTTGTTGAACTCACAACAGCTACACTCGTCACCGGCTTGAAGCCTCTAACTTCCTCCACTACCTGATTGACCTTGCCGAATAGCCGTGATACGACCAAATCCAAGGTAAAGTTGGCACCCTAAAGTTCCTCACATTTAAGTGCCAGACCCAAAACCAACAACGCACATTCACTCAAATAAGAGATGACTAACTGTCGAAGCTCCAAAGCAGCCCTCGACCCCTTTTTAAAGAAAATTTTGGACCATTCTGCCCGAATCTCGTCGATCCACCTCATTTGTCGTACCCAAGTTCAGTAGGCTTCCCTCCGGCCACCTCCCACTCAGGGCCTATCACCGCACCGCTGCATTCCACCTTCGCAGAATTTGCGGGAAGCCGCCCTTCGGCTTGGCTTTCGCCCCACTGCCTCGTACTCCTTGTGTGGATCCGACAAGACTGTTCCCCGCTCAACTCGTGACAGAGGTTTCAGCTGGATATTTAGTGCAATCCGCGACCCTAGGGCGCTGCATTATCCCTGTAGAGACCTCCCTGTCCTCCTTTGCGGAGGACCGGGGCCACGACGAAAACCTGCTGACTGACCTTCTCGGCTGGAAGGGATACCCAGCTACCAAGTCCTTGACCACACTGACCAAGTCCTCCAAGCAACCTCCCCCGGATTGCTCCATTGCATCTTATAAGAAAAATCCCGACTGTGACGCCAGGCACTACGTACACAGTCTTAATAATCTATCACCTAACCTAAAGCAAGGTGAGCGTTCAACAATTTTTTCCTCGAGATGGGTATTCCATTCTCGCATATCCCACTCGAAGTCAAAAGCTAACAACTCCTATTTGACAACCGGCGAGGTCGGAGCAAAATCGTTTCCTGAACCTACAAGAGGATCTGAAACTTTCCTTGGCCTCACGAACTTACGAATATGGACACCGATATACAAAGGAAACTTTCCTATTTAGCCGACAGTTCACTACTGCAACACTACGCCGCTGTTTTGTTTGCACTTCGCAGCAACGTAGGTTGACTAACCACCACTGATCGTTGTACATCTCAATTCCCTCCCGAGAAAGAAAAACACCCGCCTCGCAGCGTGTCTGGTCGCTACAACACCCCCTTGTTCCTAGATTTGAGTGGCTTAATCGGAAGACGTCTCCTTGCCCTCAAACTGATCACATTCCAAACTGCTCAGGCGGAACCCTAGCCACCCGGGATACTAACCATCACATAGTACCATCAGACGTCAGCGCAGGTTAAAGGAGAAGTAAACTAGTCAAAAGTAGAAAGTAAAAGTAAACCAGACAATAGTAAAAGTAAACTAGACAATATAGTAGAATCACAGCGGTAGAAACCGCAGGGAAATTAGAACTCTACCAGGTCTCACAATTATTAACTACAGCACTCAGTTGAAGACTGAGACTAACGCAACTAATGGATAGTTCCATTTGATTTCGATGCGAAGGCGACCCTGCAGCCAGAGTCACAACCCGCAAGAAATGCCCACAGACATCACCTAACTCGCAAAAAAAGCGATTTGGCAACGCATAAGAACCTAAAATCTACAGCTCTCCGCACCAAACAGCAAATGGATCACAATAATACAGAGAACTAAGAACCAGCATGACTGATATATCACCCAACTTTTTGATGGGCGTACCAAAAACAACCCCGAGACTCCAATTCACTTAACACTACATATAAAACATCAAGCTTCAAAGAAGGATACTAACTATCCAAGTAATTGAAATACAATTCTACCGCACGTAATTAACAGCCACAGTCCTTACTGTTGACCGAATGTCTGCACTCTTTGCGCAACCTTTTATAGTTAACGCAAAATGGAGCCTCGAATTTCTGCGAACAGTCGTCGCGCTTGTGACTTTCCTCGCCACAATGCGCGCAGACCGACGCATACTTACAGAATTTATCCGTGACCAAAACGACAGCACTTGAAGCACCTTTGCACATCCACGTACTCTTTAACCCTACAGGACGTTAAATCGACATACAACTTACCTTCAGACACAAACTTCTTAAAGAGACTAGCGCAGAGTTAAAAACGCTGTGATACCGCTGGACATCACGCTTACCAATCTTGAAGAGTAGCCTACACTCTTTCCTGAATTCGACCTCATCCATTTCCGTGTTCTGCTCTGACGGGAGATAGAACCTCCTCATCGGATAGCCGTCGGCCAATGTCGTAGACAATGACCCGGGTTTTTGCTTCGGGTCGACCTTAACCTCAAACAAACTTCTTTACCACAGGAGACTTCGAGATGACTTGGACTGTCTCCTTGTTTGCAACCACTACTAGACCCTTGCTGGACTCATTAATTTCCCTAATCCTGAGTTTTTCCGGTCACAGCAAAGAGCAACCTAAAAATCCTCCTTGAGTTGTCTACTAGTTTTAGTAGACCCCTCAGGCTTATTCACAACAACTCGGGCTGTTTCGAGGCTTGACTAGCTTCTCGCTTACCCCAAAAACGTCAGCGTAACACTTCGACTGTTTGGGAGTAGGTCCCGGAATCTGAACTACCTTGACCTCCTTGGGCTTGGAGGCCAACTTTTGAAAACTATCTGCCAAAGCAGTAAGAACTCCCCCAACATGCCGTAGACCTGGCATGAGAGTCCCCGTTTTGTCGGAGACTCTTGACAAAATCAAGAAGGTTATTTAAACTGCTGCGCTGCAGCCAACATCCCGAAGGACTGCCAGGTCGCCCAGTGCCGCCTTGAATTCCTCGATCAACGGCTCGCCTCTGATTTCCTGAGTGGATGTCCCACATCCATCACCGAGCCTTCGGCCTCTGAACCTGAGGAGTACGGGGAAATTTCCGCCCAGGCCTAACTAAAAGCTGGTTTTCTAGCATGGCCAGAGTTACCCTAGCTTTAATACCTTGGGATTTCGACATACTTGCTGTCTTCCTTCTACCAATAAATTCTGGGCAAGCCCACGAATGTGACTACTGTCCGCAGTAAATCACGGACAGCTGGGGACCTTCTGTATTCCCCTGTCACTCTTTGCACCTCTTGGCCTACTGGATCGGCTACAAGTAACCACAGATTATGGCCCTCGTTCTAAAAAGAACGCAAGCAGGACTAAGGAGTATTCCCTTGCTTGTCAAGATATGACAAATCTAAAAACCAATCGCGCTAAGTGTGATAACAGCCTAAGTTCAAGAAAGCTCAATATTGCTGAAGGATACACGCTCAACCAGACAGCCTGTAGATCACTGAAAATAGGCCAAACTCACAGCACTCTGGACGTACTCAAGGAGACCAGAGATCGTTTTACAGCCCCGACGACATGTACGTTGAACACTGTTCTTGCAGAAAATCGCACCAGTATTGCAAAGCAAGTTTACAGACCGGGCCCAGAGGCCGAGAAGCAATCCTCTGACAGGATGTAAATTGTAAGGCCATTTTGACAAATCCTCTACAATTAAATCAAGATTCATAGAGCCATAGAATTTATCTATTAAATTCAACTCGCCAAAATCACCGTGTAAAATTACTTTTATATGTATTCGATCATCACACGTATATCCATAATGAATATTATTTATAGTTATCAGTATATTTTACCATCTTTTCACATTCTAATGGTTTTTCAGATATTAGAATATATGAACATTTATCGTTTAAGATTAATTTATGATCATTCATCTTCTATATTTCCTCAACAATTTTATTTAAACGTATTTTCTTCATACTATCTATATATAAAAACTAAGAATAAAGAATAAAATAAAGACTTTTCAATGAACTATGGGTATTTACGACGATGTATAATATATGTAATTTTGTTATTAATTTTCTCAACTCTTTCACGCAAGTAATACATTTCAAAAAATAAACACATCAGTAACGCGCCAATCAATTGTAACATTGTGCGGGCAATCTATATAAACATAATAGAAAAGAAAAATCAAGAACATATTCATTCGACGACGTCACTTAAATTTATTCACGAATTGTAACTTATATCGAATCCCAACGACCCCTTTTAACTAAACGGATGAATATACAACCATCCGTTTAATTTTTTTTGTAATTCCTGTTGGTAAAAGCGACTTTTTATTGTTTCATTTCTACCATCAATCAATTCATATGTAACCGGTCGAGATTCGGCGTGTACTGTATGTATTTTGTATATTTAATCCATCCAATTCGGCAAATAACCCTTTTCAAATGTCTGTTTATATTTGTTTATTCGAATCGCATCGCCAACTTTGAACTTAATTTTAATCAGTTTCCTAACGTATTTTTTGTTTAGATTTGCAAGCACTTGCGATTCAATATTGCTATTTACATCTTTCGGTTGAACGGTATTGTTGTACTCGTCTGCTAACGCTTGTAGGATATCGACCCACTTATAAGTTTCGCGTCCTGAAAACTTTGTCCACATCTTTGTTTTCAACGTTCTATTGAAACGTTCGACAATAGCTGGTTTCTTATCCGAAAATGTCGAATAATGGGTTATTTTGCATTGTTTCAACAACATTTTAACGTGCGGATTGTAAAATTCTTTCCCCTGATCCGTTTCAAAGAGTTTCATTTTGTATTTTTAAAATATCGGTCGCAAGGCGTATGTGACTTCTATACCCGTTTTTTCTTTAACGGTACAGCTTACGGGATTTAGTAAAAAAATAACTGACGGTCAAAAACTATTTGTAACCCTTATTCAGTCAGAAATAAGGAATCATTTCGACTAAGTCTTTGGTATGTGTCACCCAATCCCTTGATCGAGGCTTTTCTAGTTGGATAATTACGCCTAGCGGGTTTATGTAATTCTTTCAGTAAATCGGCTTTAATTTACATCGTTCTAGTGGAAGAAAACAATTATAACTTGTTAAAAAGTTTTTCATATAACTGTACAAAGCATTTTAACAACAATAAAATGTTAGCTTTACACGTAGATACTTTTCTATATAAAGATGTCGAAAGACGTAGAAAATTGATGAACTTTGTAATCGCGCAAACGATATAAATAAATGTAAAAAAATAGCGAATTACAGCTTAATATGATGTAAAAAAGTAAAAGGTTAAAGCTAATAGACACTAAATTCGGTCCTACAATTATTGCAAATTGAAGATATTGGTAGCGTATTTTTACCGAAGAAATTAAGAAAAATATTTATGTAATCTGATTTTGATGAAATCAATCAGAATGATGTTTATATTGTAGGTAACGGAAGAAAAGAAACGACAGACGGTATTCAGTTTGATGATATCAAGTTGTTGAACGGTAAAGATGTGCCGCCTGAAAAAAGAAAATAAGCCTTCATTTCTCAGCAAACAACACTACTAAGTTCACGAGATTAACAAATAAATGTAAATAGATCGCTATATACTGCTATATTGCTGTACACCATATCGTCATGGCTAAATCTACTACCGGTTTTGCAACGACGCAAAACTAATTTTCATATGAAAGCCTCAATTCCAACGGAATATTGTAATGTCACCAGGCTAGTGTACTGACGTTAGCTATAGCCACTCTTTTGTCGTCGTAATTCAATAAAGCATATTTATTTGTAACTATAGTGTTTCTCGTAAGTTTATTCGATCTAAACAATGTAATCTGTAAATTTCCAAACCCAATTCGAAGAAACAGAGTTTATAATCGTTGAATGTAATACTTTTTTTCACTACATTGTTTTTTACACCCTTTGCTTTTTTCAGAATTTTATTTTTTGCCGTTTTAAAAGCGTATATTTTCGATTTCAATCCGATAAATTCGATTATTTGATTGCTGTTTACCTCGTCTATTTATGTGCTCAATCCTTTTTTATTTTTTGTACAATGATTTGGGTGATATTTTGGATAATCATATGTATCGAAATGTTGAAACAGATCATCGCATCTCATTTCGGTGTAAAAATCATCAGTTTCAAAGTTGCAGATGAAGCTACCGATATTCATGCAACATAAATTAATTTTATCTCCGTATTTAGGCTTCATAACATGTAATGAGAATCGTACAGTTTTACTATGATCAAATATGGTTAATCCTACATAAATCGGCTTATTTAATTGCACCGTATATTTGGTTCAGTTTGATTTTATCGACCAACGGTTTAAAAAATTCATGTAGTTTCTTACGTTTTCCATACTTTTATCGAATACAGAATTGTTCATCCATTTGAAATAGTAGTTTTTCGAATTCGTTTGGGACTCTTTTTCTGTTTTCAGTATTCAAATCTATATAGTTCTTTAACCACGCTTTCTCATTAAACGATAATATATTGTGCACTTAGTTTACAGTCAATCCGTTCGCCGTAGCTTGTTTTAAAACTACATTGTGACAGCCATAAGTTGTTTTATCGTCTAATGTGATCAATAATTTTCTACACCTTGAACCGCGCGGCACTTCCGCCACCAGTAAAAATGGCAAATCGTTATGATAATAGTGCAAGCTTGTCGGATACGTTACATCAACTTCGAATATATAGCCTGTATCTGCATCGTCAGCATGATTCATTATAGAACCTAAAACTGATTAAAATGTTGTTTATCGATCCATTTAAAGTTTTTATACGGTAAAGGCTGACTCATACTAAATCCGTATACGTTATTGGCGTCTACATAAGTTATATATTTACTGGGAGCGCTAGTGTTACAGTTTTCAACATATTTGTTATTTGCTACAACGTGTTTTTTATATACGTTGAAATGCCACCTCTGATGCCGGATTCATTAAACATATACATGTCGGTGTCGTTGAATAGTTACAATTCGATATTAGTTTTATACAACATGGCGTCAATAGCTAAACTCGGTACCGATAGATAATACGAAAATATCATCTTGATGATATTTTCGTAGATGATATACTCGTAGGCATAACGACCTAAAATTCTCGAAAACATAGGCCAACAACAGCAAATCGCATTTTAAATATACGTCGCTGTATTCACCCAACGTTTTACATTTAAGATGTTCCGAGACTATTTTCGCGTTACGAAAATCATCGTCGGTAATATGCGAATCGTTAATGATCTGTAAAACTTTCCTTTGCCGGTAACTGCGTTTCGTTCAATCTTGACCATGAATCAATATATTTGTGAGAATGTGCACCCATTTTCTTGACCAAAGCTAAGTCGTCTATGCTGAAATGCTGTTTAACGTGAGCAAATGATTCCTTTGGTAAATTGGATGTTAATTTTTCCAAACTCGAAGACATAAATTTAAAAGTGTCTATAAATTTTACACTCAAAACATCCGATATCCTTTTCGTAAAAATTAAATATTTTTCGAGAAAAAAAATTATTTAAAACAAAAGAAAAAACAAAAATAAAATAAAGAAAAAATAATACGAGTGATTTATATAGGCCTACTGAGGAGAGACTTCACTCGTTAAAAAAAGATCTCATCTCTGTTACATACCTCATGTTGTGGTGTGGAAATTATAACATATTATTTATTAGGTGAAAACTATTATTTTTTGCAATTTGTATTTAATGTTTGTATCATATTTGTTTACATTGTTTTTATGTTTGTATCATGTGCGTTTCATGTTTAATCATCGTTTACGTTGTTTTTATGAACATTGATGTTTGTAACATTTTCATTTCATCTTTGTTTAATGACCGTTTACATTGTTTCTATGTACACTTATGTTTGTATCGTGTTCGTTTTACGTTTGTATCACCATGTTTATGCTGTTTTATGAACGGTTTTTAAATTTATTTGATGAACTTCGTCTTATTTAGTGCAATACCGGGTGAGTCGTTTCCGATTACGTTTCTTAGAAGCGGCTGGTAGATATGGTCAAACGTGTTCAAGGTTGACCGATTGCGCCTGGGAGATAACGGATAACCATGTTTACAGTTGACCGGATCTGGTGGCAATGACGTCACAAGATTGCAGTGATGAGTATCGGACGGACGTGTTGTTAAAACGGTTTGGGTGTGATATTTTGCACGCGTACAAATAAATGATGGCTGCTGTCATGTGATATCTCTACTGCATTTCTGTTGGTTGGTGATAAGACTTTTAACAATAACCGTTTATGTGTGCGAGGGTTTGCTGCTCAAACATGTTCGAGGTCGACTGGATGCGTAGGTATTGTAGGAGTGGATATGAGGCATTGTAGGAGGGGTTACGTTTTAGTTCGTTTGCTTTTTCATTCCGTCACTGTCTCTTGACTTGAACGCATACATCAATATAGCACAACAAACTTTCGTCAAACCACACTGAGACCACAAGTGTTAGTGAATTACAAGTTGAAAAAGAATATGACATTATATCACTGGAAAAAATAAAAACTAAACACGGGACTACTATTCTTTGCACACTTCGGTTTGAGGAGGAAGAACGTAAACTCTTTCTCCCGAAAAAATTCGCCGAACGGTTGAAAGATGACGAGATGAAACAGCTTTTGACAATGAAGACAAAATTGGTCTTCAAGGATATTGTGGGGAAAACCTACAACATCGTTTTCGAATAAACTCGGCGATTATGAAGATTATATAACAAAATAATCCTTTTCAGGACTACTACACGTTAACATATTCATCACAAATTTTCACATAAATACACAAAACAAAAACACATTAAATGTCCATACAGTGATGTACGACTTGTTTTATTTAAAATAAGTTATTCTCATTGCTGGAAAAGGTTCAAGGCCTGTGATATAATCTGATATTGGATCCGTCCAGTGTTAAATTATGTTATGATTGGTGATGAGAATGTTTAACACAAATATATTTTTTCATTCCGTTTATAAAAATACATTTCTCATAAGACATTTATCTTTTTAAATTAGGCTTTGCACTTTGTGTGCACGCAGACGACTACAACAGCTGATGTACTACCAATCTTTGAAATATTAAAGTAGTTATTATCATCATTATTATTATTATTATTATTATTATTATTATTATTATTATTATTATTATTATTATTATTATTATTATTTATAGTATAACAAATAATGGGATTAGCAGTTGGTTGTGGTACTTTGCAAGTTGTAACGATTGGGTGTTGGCTTTGCGCGCGTTAAACTGGCGGCAGTGATGTAAGGTAGCTGTTCTTCAGTGGCACGCCAACACTCGCACCGTCAACATCAAGCTACTCCGCAGACGTTAACACGCGCGCGATTACTCAATCACTGGCTCCTGGTGTACCAGGCGACGACGAGGACCTCAGTGACGCTTCCTAGTGCAACTGCGGCACGGTGATCAGAACCATCCTCGAGGTACGTCTCTACTTTGTTTATATTTTTCTTAAGTAACGAGAAGGGGGGTTCATTGGCAAGGGAGGGTTGGAGATGAAAGGGGGATAGCGGTAGGGACCTGGTGCGCATGCACTAATTCAAATTCGAGCGTGTTGGTTTCCTGGAAGGGCGTGGCCCTTTTCGCGCGTACAATTGTAACGGTGATTCTAATTTGGCTCCCAAGGTTAGGCCGAGGGTAAAAATATAACCTGGGACCTTTCTTTGAAGGTCATACAACTAACCATCAGAGATTTCACATTGAAATATGTGTGACCACATATTCCAATATAAAATTTTCTGCTCTTTTCATTGGTGGGTCAAAAATAGGTCATTCTATTTGAAGAAATCGTGTTAACCTTGAAATAAGGTCAAATCTAAAGTCACCATAAGCTGTTTCTCCCTCTCTCCAATCTGAGTAAATTTTCTTTATGTAATTTTTTTTGTTTTGTGCGTAGTTTACGAGAAAATCGCTTGGAGTGATTAAAATGAAGCACTGTATAAGTTTTACAGTTACATAAATATAATAAATATTTTTTTTTTTTTTGTCTTCAGTCATTTGACTGGTTTGATGCAGCTCTCCAAGATTACCTATCTAGTGCTAGTCGTTTCATTTCAGTATACCTTCTAAATCCTACATCCCCAACAATTTGTTTTACATACTCCAAACGTGGCCTGCCTACACAATTTTTCCCTTCTACCTGTCCTTCCAATATTAAAGCGACTATTCCAGGATGCCTTAGTATGTGGCCTATAAGTCTGTCTCTTCTTTTAACTATATTTTTCCAAATGCTTCTTTCTTCATCTATTTGCCACAATACCTCTTCATTTGTCACTTTATCCACCCATCTGATTTTTAACATTCTCCTATAGCACCGCATTTCAAAAGCTTCTAATCTTTTCTTCTCAGATACTCCGATTGTCCAAGTTTCACTTCCATATAAAGCGACACTCCAAACATACACTTTCAAAAATCTTTTCCTGACATTTAAATTAATTTTTGATGTAAACAAATTATATTTCTTACTGAAGGCTCGTTTAGCTTGTGCTAAACGAGCCTTCAGTAATATAAATATAATATATATATAAATATATTTAACTTATTTTTTTATGGAGTTTACATGTTCTTTAATCCTGAATTTAAAAAAATTGGCGATTCTACAACATAATTTTTTTCAATTTTTACAGTTTAATTTGTTTTCAGGTTTTTAATATCATTTTATGTATCGTTTATTTTAATACGAAGATTATATTGATACTTATTAATTTAAACAGTTTTATATGGTCTTATTCTGGGATTTTATATTTATACTGGTATTTTATTATTTAAAATCGGTAGCTTTGTTTATTTCTTATATAATCTAACATCATCATTTATGTTAAATATTTAGGCGCAGACAGATTAAAATGTTTGACCTCAACATACATGCGTTTTTAAATAAACTGTAGATATATATCAGCAGAAGGGTTGCAAAAGCTTTTTTATTGTCCGTGTATCTTGTTAGTAAGAGGTTTAAAATGTATTATTAATTTGTTTTGCATTAACAAACATGCATAAAGATTTAAAATTATAAGCTTAATTTCATTTTTAATTTTCATCTTTTAAAAGTTTTATTAGGTTGGTGAACAGTTATGGTTTTGATTCTTAATTTTAATAATATATTTAAATATAAATATATCATTTACTTTTATTTTCAGAATCTTTATTTAATTAACTATGCTGTGCCTATTTCAAATATTATATGTTTCTTATATAAAAAGGAATTAATTGTCTGTGTATCACAAACAAGGATATGAAATTAAATATTTTTACATACATACATGATATCCCCTTTCTTGTTTTAGTAACCTCTTAAATAACACACGCACACCATATTACAGATGAGTTCAAAGGGCTTAAGAATACTAACTGTCAAGAAGATAGAATAACATCTGGAGAATTTATTTTAGATTGCTAAAACTGCAGTTAAAACGTTAACTTCGCAATTATCAAGCTCGGCATCCGAGCTTGATAATTGCGAAATAATAATCAATAATCAATAATTTAAAGTAAGTAATTAACGATATTTTTCCCATAAAGGTCCGTGGTGAAAAATAAAAACAATTTTAATGAATTTCTTTCGTTATTTATTTCATAATACCGTTTAAGACTAAATTCCAGTGATTGGTGTTGCTATTTTTCTCTCTGACACTAACTAATGTAATGGCTGGCGATTTTTATAAAGACATGTATTTTAAAAAGTGATTTTGAATTTTATATTTTCATTTAGTAAATAGTTGTTTGTATATTTCGTAATCTTCAATGGTATTAAAAGGTGTTCCTTTTCAGTGTACGTGTAAAATATTGCATGCACGTTTGTGCGAGCTCTTTTTTTGAATCTACATCCCGCTTGTTCAATGTAGAATATCGTGAAGTAAATACAGTATTTTTATATATTAAAAAGGCATTGCAAATTGTGTGTGATGCTTAAAACCAAAATAACCATCACATAAAATAGTTGGTTAAAGCAATACTGGACGATCACACTCAAAAAACAATAAGGAAAAAGCACTAACCCTGAAATACATGAAATAAACTGGTTCAACTGCGAAATGCTCCACATTAAACAAATGAGATGCCACACCTTTAAAGTTTCACTGCTAAAAAATTACGTTAATTTCATTATTAAGTTTTGATTAATTCATTAAAATCTGGGCAGATGGTTATCTGCCCAGAGACAAGTCTCTTGCACCACGTCCGTCTCCATTCACCTCTATTCCCAGATTTAATCACGAAAAATTTAACAACAGGAAACTAATACGGTGATGATAATACTTATAAAATTAGTGATGTACCATTACCCTCCGCCTACTGATCACCCGCAGCCGCCCATAACATAGAGGCGCTGATTGCAGCCGCTTTTAAGACATAGAAACAGGTTGCTCTAAAGCCGTTCCTACTATGGAAAACAGACGCTTCTGTAAGATATTTCCTATTCTGACTCTCAATCTATTGAAACCTGATCTGGTGGCCTACCAGTAGCTAAATCTCCGTCGGTATATCTCTCAGGATCTGCAGGAGCTGCAAATCCCACCACTAAAATCAAGGCTCTATATTCCTTAGTCAACGGTTCGTTAATTTTATTACTCTATTTTTGCCTTTCAATCGATTTACAAGATATTATTGGCTATGATTAAGATAATACATCAGTAACACCCATCAGCTTAACCACTCTTGTTTTTTTTAATTCACATTCAATCGGCCCAATTTTTTATAAAAAGTGTTTGACTGTTATTTTATTTATAGACATCAAAACCGCTTAGGCGTTAGGACCATTTGTTTTTTATCACACAAATTATGCGACTTCTACAAGTTATACAAACCATCTCATCTAAAGTAAATTGTAATCAAGCAATCTCTTAACAACTATGCCTTTTCTCCAGTATGAACTGAACGACAGGATTTATAATTTGGCTAAATTCATCTTGTTAACGTTTTACTGTATACACGTGTCATGATCTCTTCTAAATTTCTCAGAAATTTTATTTGAACTGATACTGAATATGTAAATGGTTTGAGAATATTACAAAATTAAAAATAACATCTTTTCAACAAAAAAAAAATATATAACTAAACTTCTTTTCATTCTGTAACGGAAATTAAATGATATAAGAATGCAGCCTGGACCGCTTCACCAATCTGGTTTAGCGGGCACTTCTACAGCTATGTATACGTTGGTACTTAGGTTATAGATATAGCTTTCACATACCGGTAGCTCAGCTATGAATATAAATTAAAAGAAAATTCGGTGGTGTAACTGTGGTAACGTATCTTTACATTTACTAAAACTTAAATGAAAGGATAATAATTGACCGATATACTCGCAAGTTACAGATTAATCAGTAATCCAATAAGTTTATCGATCATCAACCGATCAAAATAATTTATTGGTGCTGGTCTGATCAATCATAATGATGATTAATGAGCATTAGACTAAATTACAAGTCAGTAAACCACCATTTGGTGATCGATTCGGTTGACAGTCCATTTTTTTCTTTGACCAATCAACAACTAATAAAATATTCACCAGTTTTTATTAAGAAGAGGTTTTTTTTTTACTTATCAATATTTACAAAAAATAATTTTTAAACAACTTTAGTTTTTGGCCTATGTGTGTGTGTGTTTGTGTGTGTGTGTGTGTGTGTGTGTGTGTGTGTGTGGGCGCGCGCACGCGCGTTAAAATAACAACATTAACGTTAAATTATGTTAACAAGCCAGCCTTTACTGATATATTCTTACGCGCGCAAATTCACACAAATACTTATAGCTTACATCTATCTGATCATATACACACGCGCGCAAACATAGAAATTCATGCACACACACTTAATTTTTATTTTTTTTATTTTCTGAAACAGGGACCTCAAAACTTCATAATTTCAAAAAAGAAAACGTAAATAAAACGTTCAACTAATTACAACAAAATAATCTTTAATATAATATTTTTTACTTTAACAATCTGGAAAATGAAAATCTTTTGTAATAGTGTTGGGATTTTTATTAATTTTAAATTGACTGTTGTTTGTAAATATTTTTGCCGTTCGTTCAGTAACGTTAATTAAACTTGACTTTAATAAAAAGGCACGGTTAGTATAAATATATTACTCTAAGTTTTTTTCATAAGTGAATCACAACCGGCATCAAAACTCTTAATATAAAAGCCGGAAAAATATTGCATGACTTCCTTGGCTGTTAATCATAAAGAATAAAAGAGTTAGAGCAAAAGAAAAAAAAATATATATATATATATATATATCGGTGACCAAAGTCACACGATGACCTCTTTTAAAACGACAAATAGTTGTTTTTTTGCTGCTTTCCATTTTCAAGATGATAAAACCTGATTTTAACGCGAATCTGTTCAGTTTTAGGATACTATTTTTTCACTGTCATTTTGTCACTGAAAAGTGGTTGCCGCATTTGTATTCTACAATAAAAAATACTTCAAAACCGTTTGTCGCTAAACAGAAAAACAGAGAGATAGTTTTAAGTAAGTTTCATTGGGTCGGGAGTCCAACCCAATATATTCATTATATATATTTTTTTACTTTTTGGGGGTTGTGGAGCCTAAAACTTAAAAGATTTGCAAAAACTCCAGATACTCCATTTTTGGCATGATGACTATTCTTTCCCCTTTAAATAGCTATTGTAGCTATATTCGCCATGAAAATAATCCCAATTATTTGTCATAAAGTAGATCAAAAAATTACTACCCATATGCATTATAAGACATCGCTCTGATATTAAATTACTAATTAATATATTTATTTATGTAATATTAATACAGTGAGTAACTACAGAAATTTAATGTACTATGTGAAAGGTCAATATCATTTATTCGTTCACACATTATATTAACTCTTAACATAATGTATTTAATCGAAGTTAATTTATTCGAAGTAATTAACACCATTTAGTTACTGAAGAGCCATTCACAGAAGTTTTTTTTATTACCTTTTTTCACTATAAAATTCTTATCGTTAGCTTTTTATTTTGGTTCCCTAAAAAGAAGAAAGTTTGATATTTTATTTTGTTTTGTTGATTTTAAAATTAAAATATCCCGATCTTCTGGTTTGATAATACTACTTTAGTTATTCTGTCTAACTTATCGGTCACTAATCAATAAATGCTTAAATTTCATAAAAAATCAATCAAAATTTTGGAAATTCTAAGTCTGGTAATTCACATCTGACCACGTTATATTTATTTCCATTGTACTTGAGACATTTCATCTTACATAAAACAAGTACCGATATTTAACTTCCTATTTATATTTGTCATTCCTGTAAGTCACAAAAAGTTGATCTCAAACTTTATAATTTGATAATGACCACGTATTATTTGACCAGTTATAAATTTAATCGCTTAGAATTACTATTTCACTACGTCTATCATAACTTTAGATTTAGTTTCCGGTCAACGGTTCAATACCAAAAGCGACAAAAGCGAAGTATAGCATATAAATTAGAGCGTATCAATGTAAAAGTAATAGGAAACTTTAAATATAAATCGCGTTCCTGGTATGTCATTTTGGTTTGGATAGGCCTATATATTATATATTAAAAGTGAAATTAAATCAAAAGCTAAATAATGGATCATCTTAAAGCAAGCTAAATGATAAGCTTTTTTAAAAAATATATAAAACAAGTAATAGCGGAAATAATGAAATCAATTTACCCTTGTCGCGATTTTCCACGGCAGAATTTGCAGAACAGGAACAAGGAAAAAAGTAGGAAAACGCCACCGAGGATGCCAGCCAGCAATACATACAGAGAGAAGTACTTGCCACCGACAGCTGGGCTAGTCTGCTGTGATACCAAGCCCTGCAAATAGAAATTACATTTTTTTTTTTAATTGTAAATGTATGTGAAGTGATATAGTAATTATGATATACGTATAGTTTATGTTATTAACACTAACTGAAGAAGGAAATTTGGTTACAGGATACCTAATCATAATTTGATATTATTGTGTTACTCATTTATTCTTGGGGGGTAAAAAAATTCCCCCGCCACCGCTCTTTGCACTGGAGAATTAACGATAAGTGCTGATGCTACAACAGATTGAAAAAAAAGAAAAGTTATAAGCGGGAAGAGTGTGTAGATTGTATATTATGAAATCCGAAAGAAACAGCAAGTCCGAACTTAACGGTAGAAGTAGATGAATCCCGTTCCGTTAAAGTTAAGAACAACGAGAGTAGGATTGACCTCTCACCCGCCGGGTTGGTCTAGTGGTGAACGCGTCTTCCCAAATCAGCTGATTTGGAAGTCGAGAGTTCCAGCGTTCAAGTCCTAGTAAAGCCAGCTATTTTTACACGGACTTGAATACTAGATCGTGGATACCGGTGTTCTTTGGTGGTTGGGTTTCAATTAACCACACATCTCAGGTACGGTCGAACTGAGAATGTACAAGACTACACTTCATTCACACTCATACATATCATCCTCATTCATCATCTGAAGTATTATCTAAACGGTAGTTACCGGAGGCTAAACAGGAAAAAAAAAAGGATTGACCTCTCGCAATAGGTCTTTGGCGTTGTATATCGCGAGAGGAAGGAGTGTTTTTGTGCGCTCGTACAACTCGTTTTGCTAAGTATCATTGTGAGATGATATTTAGTTAAATAACAATCGCCTCAGATACGTAGGTCTTATATACAAAATATTTATGATAAAACCTTCAACACCACACTGTAAATTATTCCTAGAACTTGTGGATCTGCCGACAGGAGTTCACACTAACGTGTAAAATCTACGTGGACTTCGACCAAACAGAAATTTAATTGACTCCTACTTTTGTAAGTTTTTTTTTTTCTTTACTTTCTGGGCCGGACCGACTTGATGAGTATTACGCCACCCAGGGGAGTGTCCGTTACTCTAATTAGCCCTCCCCACCTACCGGCATGGCAGGTCGGGCTAACCGGTGGCTCTTTTGAGGTTTCTTTCATTTTTGTCCTTTATGGCACCACACCATACCTGAATGCCGTGGTTGGCCCATGGATCTTTTGTTATTTTTTATTCCTACCAAACACACCCAAGGAGTCCTCAGCAGATCATTGAAACCAGCACACCTCAGCATGCTGGCTCTCACTGCTGAGGCTATCCACCCCACCTAACAAACTAGTACCCCATATTTCTCTCATTTATGCTCTTTTGCTTTAAAACTGTTCTTATGTAATCAGCAACCTTTTTCCATTTTACCTCACTGTCAAGCATATAATCAACTGTTTCCTTCGGCGTTTTCCCTCTAATGCCTGCATACTGCCTTAAGTCCTGCTATTTGTGGCACCTCAGAATGGTATGCTCAACATCATGTTGTTCTACACAGTACATACACATAGACTGATCTCTTTTGGCAATTTTATGAAGATGATATGCATTGAAACAACCATGCCCTGTTAAAAATTGTGTAACATAATAATCCATTTCACCGTGACGCCTACTTGTTCATATTAATATGCCAGGTATTAATAATCTAGTCCAATTAGCTACCCCTGCATCCAGCCATCTTTGCTGCCGTAAGTTATATATCTCTTCTTTTACTTCATTATCTGTTCTGCCTAAGTATTTCTCAACTCTGTATTTAGCGATAAGATCTATAGGGAAAACTCCAGAAAGGACACAGAGGCCTCATAAGAGACCGTTCTGTAGGCTGATACAACTCCTAAGAGTACCCCTCTGTGTATCTTCTTCATTCTATCTCTATTCCTTCCAATAATGAATGCTAACCACCATGCCGGAACGGCATACAACATTGAAGAAGTCACTGTCGACGCAAGAAGTCTTCTCTTCGAAGCCATTGGTGCTCTCTTCTTTGACATTAACGCATTCAAACTTCTCATCATTCTTTCTGCACTATCACATATTTTTAAAACATGTTCTGTAAAACGACAGTTCTTCTGCAATGTGACTCCCAAATATTTTAGCATCTGTACTTCCTCTATTCTGTGACCATCGATGTGTATATCAACCGATTCTAGTACCCTACGTCCGGTGAACTTGACATATTTACACTTATTCACAGATAACTGTAACCCTCTTGTACGCAACCATCTAACTACTATTTCTAGTGACAGGTTTGTCTTATCTTTAACTTCTTCCATTGATTTAGCTTGTATGAGCACAGCTAAATCATCAGCATAAGCAATAAGCTGTACCCCTTCTGGATACTAAGAATGCCATCAAAGACCAGGACCCACAGTAATGGGCCCAGAACTGAACCTTGCGGCACATCGCCTGACATATTGAAGTGTACTTCATCTTCTTGTGTACTAATCTTACACCTTCTTTCATTGAGATATTCCTCAATTTGTCTCCGCAGGTATGAGCTGATTCTCTTCTCTTCCATGGACATATTTATGTGTCTCCATGCTATTGTGCCGAATGCATTCTTCACGTCAAATGATACCATTAATGGAATCTGTCTAGTTCGCCAAGTACCTCTTCTAGAGTCTTCGGCCCAATTAATCACCTTACTGATGGCCTGAACGGTGGATCTCCCCTTCCGGAAGCCATATTGATTTGGGCTTATGCCCAAGCCTTCCTCAACCTCGCTCACTATGCGGCCAGCCAGCATCTTTTCCACAAGCTTTCCCGTTGTGTTCAGGAGGCTCAATGGTCTATATGTCATATTTCCTCTTTCATCTGTGCTCTTCGGTAATAACACAACTCTCGCCTCCTTCCAACACTCCGGGAAAGTCTTGTTTACTAGTCCATGACTGACCATCTCTAGCATCTCCCATGGAGCTTGATTGATAAGTTTCTTGATAATTGCCACTGGGGTATAATCCGGAACAGGACTTTTCTTTATAGCTAACATATGTCCAGCGCATAAGAGCTCACTCACTGCAAAACATCTGCTCTCACATTCAGTGTGTCTTCTCTCATTGGGCGTGAAATGCGGGAATAGGCTGGGGATTATCCTTTCTGTTTCTTCCTTTGTAATTACAGTGAGACACCTATCGAACCTTTTGGTAATTATTCTGTAAGCCATGCCCCAGGGATCTTTACCGAGTTCTTCACACAGCCTTGCCCAACGATCTCTCTTTTCTTTTCTTATTGTTCTATTTAATGTTCTTCTTGCCTCTATGTATCTCATGTTGGCCTCTTCATATCTCAGTCCACCTGCTATTCTGAGACTCTGCTTAATTCGTCTTTTATTTTGCAGAATCTGCCTAAGATAAGCGATTTCTCCAGTCCATCAATACACCATTCATTTTCTAACTCCATTGTGCATCTCCCTATCCATCTCTTGTTTTATTATATTAGCAAGGGTTTCTGGCGTGAGTTGTTCAGTAGCCGCTAATCTGATAGCAACCTTTCCTGTAATAGCCTCTATCTGTTCTGCAGTGAATCTAGGAACAGTTTCTCCATCATAACTATTAAAACTAATGTCTTTCTGTGTAAACATTGTTGCATAATGATCACTGGCTATATCTTGTTGTAGCACTTGCCAGTTCCACTGCTGTGTTCTCAATCTATCATCCAGGATAGTGAGGTCTAAGATTGAGGTATGACCTCTAGCCTCGAATGTTGGAGTGTCATCATTTATACATTGACATCCTACTGTCTCCATTAATTCCATCAACATTTCTCCTCTCTTACTGGTACTGCAGTCCCCGGCTGCCACCAGCCTACTATTGAAGTCACCTAGCATTATGATCTTTTTGTCTGTGTTAGTAATCACATTTTGAATTACATCAAGTGTCCTATCAAATTCTACATTATCCACATTCAGTGATATATAAACTCCAACGATTGTTACCGACAGTGTTTCTGCAGCCACAACAACTTTGCCTCTAAAAATAAGTTTTTAAGCAATCTTATGACTGACATCTTTAATTGCCACATTTCCTACAGTGTCAGTATGCCATCCTGTTCTTGCTGCCTCATAAATATTTGGCTCAGTTACAATTAAAAAATCAAAATATTTTTCCACTATCAGCCTAGACACAAGATCGTGCGACAGCCTACTCCTGTTTAGATTAGCCTGTAGCACTCTAAGCATCCTGGTGTTTTCCACATTGCCATGCCCCAATCCTATGTTCATTACTATCACATTTGAGACATTTTTTGGGCTCCTGACAATTAGCTATTGTGTGTTCTCTACCCCCACAGTTAAAGCACAGGTCGCTTCTATCAGGGCCTTTACATCCGTGGCGTCTGTGCCCAGTTCCCCAGTACCTGTAGCATTTCTCAGTGTCTTCTCTTATGAATGCTCTACAGTTAACCCAGCCTATTCTTATTCGCTGCTCTACTATTTTGCTCGCCACCCTGTATGATGTGACAATAGTCACATTTTTAGTTTCAGCAAATCCTGGTCTAATTGAGGAGATTTTCACATCCTCCACTTCACCAATCCTCATCTTTAATGCGGCTAGGATCTCTTCTTCCGTAGTATCACTTTCTACATCTCTTATATGCACTATTGTTCTTCTTCCACCTCTTGTTCTGAGATCGACTTTTAAATTCGCTACCTTATCTTTGAGGATATTTGTGAATTCTGTTGCCCGTTCTGGTCCTTGTATCCTTACTAAGACTGCTTCATTTCTCCCTTTTTTTACTGATATAACATCCTTAGCGTCATCTCTATTTACTGCTGTTTTCATTGCCCCCAAAAGTTCAGCATAGGTCTTACCCTCTGATTTTACCACTATGGTTCTACTATTCTCCACAGGTAGGGTGGCCTTCATAATGTGCGGCTGTCCTGGTCTAACCTGTGTTGAAGCTACATCGGTGTGTAACGTCAAGACTTTAGTGGTTTCCTCATTACTCCTGTTCAGATAAGACACTATCTTGTTTCATGTAATTACCTACATGGTTATTAGGCACTGTGTAGAACAGATTAGTGGTATTGTTCATAATTCTCCTCATAGCTTTCAGAATTATCAACATTGTATTCTGTACCTCCATGTTTGAGTCATAAAAAATTTTATACTTATTTCTTTTAACCTCTGTATGTTCATTCAGTATCGTTTGCTCATCCCTTAGTATGTCATCACCTGCCTTATATTTTAATCTACCAGATTCATCATCAATATTTCCACGAATTTTACTGATATCACTCAAACTACAAGTATCGCCCACTTCAGTGGGGAGCTCTGTAACCAAACTCAATTTAGACCTCAATGCATTCCGCCATCTCCTATTTAACATCCCTATTAATTCTTCATCAGATAATTCCTTATTAAGTATTTGCTCCTCGTAATCATCTCCAACCAGAAAATCTGTTTGTGTTGCCTGCATTATCTGAACTGCTGGCGAAGTAGGCATCTCAGCCAGAGCGTTTAGGCCCTCATAAATTTTTTTCAACTCTGACTCGTGTGTACCTATGTATTTAGTCAGTCCAGGACCAATGTGTTGCTTTAATGCAGTCATCGTCAGGCCAAGTTGGTATATCAGACTGCCCAGTGTTTCTGGCAGCTCCTCCTCCTCCTCAGAGGACCCTTGACGGGCTCTCTTTTTACCTTTAAGATCCACTTTTTTCACATGTGGCAATTTCTGCGCACTGGTACTACTTTGTCAGGACATACCTTCCAAAGGAAGTTATCCCCGGCGTGGCTTTGTGTGGTATTGTACTCAGGGGACAACCCCGTTTCCAACGAGTACATGCAATTGCTTACACAATAGCTTACGCTCAGCTATATAATAGCTTACCTATATAAGGTACTAATAGTCTCTATAATAATAGTCTGTTATCAAATAGATAACCAACTGCTTCTCGTTATCACTAAAATTGAAATTAATGTACTTCTAAAAATGTTAAATGTATCCAACGTAGATAACAGTCAACAATATTTAAATGATATGCTATCTGTTATCAGCTGGAGATAACTGATTAATCACGTACAGCGAAGAGACGCTCCACTATAATCCTTATTGCCTGTGACAATAAGGTTGAAACGACAAAAATCACAATAATAAATCCGTCCGTTAACCAAAAATCGTAAAACTTTCAAAACACATCCAGTAAACACCCACCTAACAATACCTATTGTCCGCCTCCAAGAAAAAGCCGGAAAAACCAGTCCAAAAATATTATAATCGCGGAGCAGCACAACAACACGTCCGTACGGTACGAGTACACTTACTCAACTCCTTTTGTAAGTTTATGTGGAGGCAACGTTACCGTTGACTTGAATTTTTTTAAATAGATTATTGACGAAATTAAGGGTTTTATTGGAAGGTCCCAATAATGTGATGTTTTCAATAGACTAACAAAAAAATGACATTATAGTATTAAAAAATGCAAAAATACCAATAACAATGGTACAAATATATATTTTTGATATATTTAACGATATGTTTATGTACGATATATTTTCTAAACTGTCTAAACTTCACAAATCTGTGTAATTAAAAAAAATAATAATAACTATACGCGTGATAACAACCAAGCTTCTTTAGTCACCAGATAAGTTAAAAGGAAAAAATATACAATAATTATGGATATTGATTTTTGTGGGAGAAACAGAAATCCAAGACAATAATACGCATTAGAAGAAACTGATACTTCGAACCGGTTGCATTTGATTTGATTAAATTACCCGCATTTTATCATCGGGCCGGTTTAAGGTAAGGTCACTATTGCTTTACGTACCTTCTCTTCTTGTTATTTACTCTTGAATAATAAATTTTGTATTTAATCCATTATATTTTCTCCATATCTAATTTTTAATTACCCGGTTAATATAGCTAAATAAAGAGGAAAGTATGGCGATCATGTCAAAAATGTGATATCGGATTTTTCTACAAATCTTAAAACGTTTTAGGGTCCGACTAGTTCATCTAGACAAAAAACATGTCCATGTATGTATGGGCGTACCCTATTTCGATCTTCTTCGGAGATGTTTTAGATAAAACTTTATTAAAACAAATCTATTACCTACAATGTATATATAAATAATTCAAAAAAATTAACCCCCAACTCTTAAAGTTGAAATATATGTTTTTTTTTTGTAATTTTGCTCTATCTCCCTTCGGTTTTAATATTTTTAAAAAATATTTTGAAAGTCTATATTTCATATATAGTGCCATGAAGAAATTTCTACATTTTTTTTATTATTATAGATCTCGGATCTAAAATGCAGAAAAGTTTTTTAAACTTTTTTTCTTACTTTAGTCTTTATTTAGAGGAGGTGTTAAATTTAGAGTAAACTTTACTTCAGAATATTTGTTAAACTTAATCTATATATGAATATTTATAGAAAATAATTTCTTAAAATTTATTCCCCACCTCTAAAATATATATATACTGTATTTTTATTTTTTATTTTATTTATTTATTTATGTTTTGTAAACCATAATTTTTCTTTAAACTTGCTGAATAAAAATGCTCCAAATCAGACCGATTTATTGAAGTAAATGATTATTCCAATAAATAAACGTTTAAACCCCGAAAACAAGGAGGCTGAATGTAGCCCCTACTTCATAAATCAATTTTTAAACTTTTATTTTTTAAAATCGAAAACCTAACTCTATCTGGTATTAATGTTGAGAACGTGTGAGATTTTTAAAAAAAGTACGTAGGACCCGACTTAAATTTTTATTTAATAATTTCTGATACTTATGTTTTTGAAATTACAGTTTCATTAAAGATGTCATATGGGATAGTTTTTGAGCAAGGAGCTCAGACAGGCCCTAAATTTTTTCCTAAAATTTCAAGTTTTTTTTAGTAATTATGCATTAAATACAGTATAATTTTTATAATAAAAACACAGTTTGATTAAGAGCGTCAACAGGAATCCAAATGTTTTTACTAAAAATTTTTTTTTCAATTATACTTTTAATATTGCAAAATCTTTAATGTAAAAACACAATTTAATCGAGGGAGCCAAACCGGTCTCAATTTTTTTTACTCAACATTTTGATGTTTTTCGCAATTTACTTTAAATATTGCATAATTAAGTCATTAATATTTAAAAATCTTGTTTGAAATAAAAATCTGTCAAGGCAATAGCCGGTAAAGTTATGCAACCCTCTTGCCAGCTTTTTTAATATGTATATGAAAGTTGTACGCGTGTGTGTTTGCATGATAACGTATAAAAGACATTCTTATAAATAAATACACGTACCTAAACGTTATATTTGAGCGGTATGGAAACTAAGGGTAGCAGACTTGAGTACTCTTATCGTAAACCCTCCCGGTTGTAAAAACGGAGAATTCCTGTCATTTAAATTACTGTGCCGAAAACTCAACGACTCCCGCATTCGGATAAACAAAATTTTGGATTAACCAGACTTTACATCTAACCCTTCCCTGTTTTCATAGGCTAAAGTCAGAAGGATTTACCTAATTTTCAAAAGAAATTATTTTTTTCTGAATAATCTTCTTTTACCTCTTGCATAGCGATGTTTAGTCCTTTATTTCCATAACTTGTCTTCTTTTTTTTTAGTTCGATTTATTGCCTTTTTTTGGTTCATTTTATTATTTTTTAAATATTTTTTTATTTTGTGGCAGTTATATTTTTTATTTATAATAATTTATTTTATTATTTGTTACTTTTTAGTGATCATCGAAAAAAATGCACAATTCGAAAACTTATGAATATAACGTATTAACGTACTGAGACAAGCGAGGAAACTATAAATAATTCAATTTATCTATTTAATTGGCGTATACCCATCTAAACTTAAAGATTTCTCAAGCGATTGAGTTCCTCGAGAGACTTTGCATTGAGCAGATCATAGAGAAATTTTCTGGGATCCCAACAACTAACGGCTAAACTCTGCGATTTTCTCACGCGACTGAGTGCTACGTAGGCCTGGCTTTTGGCAAGGATGCGAGCGCTCAGATCTACGACGGCTCTATCTAGGGTAGTCCCTTGTAGTTTATGCACCGTCACAGCCCAGAACAATATTAGTGGCAGCATACGTCTTTCCGCTGTGCCCTGTCCCCATAAAGCATCAAATTCGACAATAGTGGGCTCGATGCTCAATTCGATGCCGACAGCACTACCTGTAGTTGTACTGTCATTAAACTCTACAAAGACCGTTTGCAGGAGTTCGTCGGGCTCAACCTGGTCTCGGCGTAGCGCAGACCACTCGATTTTTCTGAATATATTTCTGTTCCGGTTTCGTCCATCGTGATTTTGTATTATAGTAGCGAATACCCCCTTTGAATTTTTAAAATCGGACGATTGTTTGCAGTAATATTATAGGAGCACCCCAATTCTCCTTTCAAAACAGCGTCTCAGGGGCACCCCGTCTGTTACCAGTTGATGGTGATGATCGATCTAGCCTCGCATGACGGGCTCGCATCACCTCATCACTTTAGCCTCACCATCAGTCCCAATGGGAAGCCCATTATTATTAAACAAAATTTTATTTTTAGACTAATATTATTTTATTTAATGTAAATTTGATGCTATTATTTTTGTAATATTATTCATTCGATTGATTTGAATCATTCAGTTCAAACCCAGCTCACAGAGTGATAGAGGCTCACAGTTCATTAAATTTTGTGCTTCAACCGGCAAATCTTCACTATTACATATATGATATGCATTCCCGATGGTAACGTAAGGATTGAAACAGTAAAAAAGACAAAGATTATCATATTTTAAACAGAAAATAGATAAGTAAGTCTTAGATATCTGTTAAAATGAAGACGTCGGCACATAATCTAAAGGACTGGAAGAAGACACCAGTCAAACAACTTGTAAATAATAGCACTCAGAAGGCGTTATTTTAACTTTCCCACAAATCGTTCTTAAACATTTTTCCGATAAGCTGGGACCAGTCCTATTAATTGATAATTCAAACTATCAAATACCGGTTAAACATATTTGTACTGTATTCATAATTTTTCATCAATTCAGTCAGTAAATGACACGAGACGCTACCACTCTGCCGCGGAGATCTACGAGATTTACCCTAGTAAATTCTGTTATGATAATAAATATATATTTAGTTTGAAGCTAGTCCAGATACAGAAAAGAGTTTCGAAGAATATAATTCCGCCTCACAACTGATTACAAACTTTTTTGAAAACAATAAATATCGAACAAATTCATCTATATAAAATACACCATTTCCTAGACGGGCTAAACGGTAATGAAAAACGAAACGAGCTGTGGATGGGTCTAGGGACCAGTCGGGCCTCGTTTCGCTCGCCCGACCAACAGATGGCACACATCAGATGCCTCGGAATATCACGGGGAGGCATATATATATATTTATACACGAATATAATATTACACAGGAATATCAAACTCAGAATTTTTACGGCTTTAAAAGATTAAAAGTTGTTTCATTTTGGGCAATTAAGATTTCTCGAGATCGTTTGTCACCTTGTCCCGTTTCACAACGAACTCACCGAACAGCCTTCGATACTTTTTTCCTTAACGTCCGAGTCCATCGTTAGGTATTGTTTCAGAGGATGAGATGAACGACAATTTTTTAGCGTGTGAAAATGCCATGCCTGACCGGGATTCGAACCCGGGACCTCCGGATAATAGGCAGAGACGCTACCACTCGTGCCACGGATGCCGGCAGCTTTCGGTACTTAACCGCAAACAAGAACGCTACGCAAAAATGAATACTCTGGTAATGCATTCTTCGCTCGTACGATCGACGATTATCGCACACTAACTTCCTATGCTCTCTCTCACACTATCCTCGCATTTATCGCAAACTGTAGTCAAGTTCGGCGGTCGTCAGCAGTATTTATACCTTCGGACCTAGGGCTTAAATTATAGTAACAGCAGTCAACCTACCCCTTTATTCGTTCAAGCGTTTTCAAGAAAGAATTTTTTCAGTTGTTTTTCCTTCTGAATTTTTCTTTTTCAATCTGTCGATTTACGTTAGCATTTTCTCTCCCTTTCTTATCCTTTCACTTTCTAATATTGGAAGTTTCTCTACCCGTAGTAATATTAACTCAAGGGGCTTCCTTAGAGGTCAGGAAGAGTTTCCAGAATACAAAAATTTGCGGTACATTTAATTATGTTAACCCTTATTTAGTAAATTAAAAATGTTAACTTATCCAAAAGTATATATTTTATCGATGTGCAATCTACGTTACAAATAATAGTCACTTTTACTTTTAAAAAAAAAAACATTACAATATGATAAGTCACTGTGAAGTGAATCGGAAGCTTATTTTGCGTATTTTATCGATAAAATATAATATGGTAGTGATGGACTTAAATAGGAAAGAGAGAATTTTATGCGTTAAAATATAAACAAACTGACAGATAATAGTATCCAGGAAACAATGATGTCAACTTGTAGTATAAAAGATTGAAACTGCAGTTAAAAACATCCTTTTGTAATTATCCAAGCCTGGAAACTGATCGATACAACAACTTAAAGTTTCATGTATTTCACAGTATTATATCGCAAAACTAATAAACTACTAATCATGACGTAAAATTTTAAATTAAACACTCGAAAAAAATAAAATAAACCGGTTTACCTATAGACATGTAATTTAATAATGTAGAAGTTAATCTTCATAAAAATTGTATATAAAATTAAAGATTCTACAACGATATATATTTCAGAAATAAATTTATCGTTTTTAATATTTCTAAAGTACAATAATGCATTGTAAATCTGATAGTAAGTAGATATCCCTGTTGTCAATGACAGAAGGGTGCTAACATTTTAGAATAGGGTGAGATACGTCTCGACCAAGTTTCAATTCGATACGTCTCTCGATTCAAGAATTCGTTCTTGAAGAGAGATCGATAGCTCCGGGGAAGTTAAAGAGGTAGATTTAATTCACAAGCGTCTGAACGTAGATAGATCACGTTGTTAGAAATGGAGAAATTCACGATATGTATGAGATTTTCTCTTCACGTCCAGTTAGAAAGAGATCTTCAGGAAGATCTTGCAGCAAGGTTGCTGGAAAATATCAAGAGAAATTCGGCATAGAACAGATAACTGAAGGAGGTTGCAAGAGAAAGAAAGAAATGTAGAATTCTAATATGGAAAACCAATAAACCCTTATATGGTCACCAGAAGAAATAAGTGTACCGATCAATATTATATCATAATCTTTCTAACAATTTTTTTAAAGATTACTCTTTTTGTAAAATTCATTATATATTATCTGAATAAACATAAGCGACCAGACGAATGAGCAAGGTAATAAAATAAAAATTTACTGATAAATCAGTAACTTAAAAAATACATAACGGTATAAGATTCAAATATTACTAACGAACAGAAAAGAATACATCTCCGTAGCAGAAAACTTAAATACATAATTGTTAAAGCTGAAATTAACACAAATTTTATAGTTTGTTAAGGTACAGCTAAACGTCTCGCATTTAAATCTTACGTCCCATTTTATTTCTCATTTGTACAAATGAATAGGGAAGTTGTTTAATACGGGATAGCACTACTATGTATGCAGATGACAAATGAGTTATCTGTTCAGTTATACGTTTTCATTCGCTGAATACAAATAGATAAACAAATAGATACTCGATAAGCGTATGAATATTTTTGAACACACGAGATTGTATATTAAAGAAAAACAAATTCGGTTGAATTTTAAAAAAATGTTTTCGATCCTACCTGGAGTACAAACTTAACAAAATCTTAATAATAAGTTAAACGTATAGGTTTATTACAGTTAAATTATACGATAAATGAGCTATGTTAAACAGTTATTGAATATTGAAGTGAGAAAAGTTACAAATCGTTCAGAAAAAATAAAAATATATGCGCATTTCGATCGTTAAACAATCATAATCAAAAGAAACAGAGGAATCAGCAAAAGTACACGTAAAACCGAAGGTCATAGTGACAAAAGTAGTATGCATTTTTGTCATCATCTGGAATTATTGGATCATTCTTTTTACAAGACCACCGAGTTACAACCGTTACTTCAGTTCGTTGCACGAGCGCGATCACGCTTATCTTTCTTACATAATCCGTCTACCTTTACAGGAATTACATTTTAATCCGGTTTTTATGTGAGATCACTTAAGAACGCCTGGTTGAATGATTTTATTGTCGTCTCAGTCCAAGGTTTTTCAGTCGTTTACTTTTCAATAATAATCCATTTCGTTGTAAAGTACTTTTAAATTGCCGTAACTACTTTCTTCTGCAGTTAATATCTTTGCTGTCAATGATCGTACTTTTTCGACTTCTAAGAGATGGTTGAAAATCTAATGATTTAAAAATTTTGTACAACCGACTTTTTTTTGATAAATTTTGGGAATATGATCAGTCGTTTACAGCCGCTAAAACTTTATTAAAAGTTTGTTATATCGGAAAATGTTTTATATCTTTACTCAAATTTTCGTTTTAACAAGTTATCATATTTCTTTAAAACTTGTGTTTTAGAACGACTAATATTTTCTCTCTTTTCATGGATCTCCCATTTGTATGTTTGATTGAAACTCTTAATTTAACCGTAGTATTAACAAGATTATCAATAACAAACTAATGAAAAATAAATTAAGCATGTAATTACAAATAATAAAAAAAAAACAAAATAATAAAAAAGAGTAATAATAAGACTATTTTAACAACGATCTAGAACGCAGCGCACCATACGCGTAAGAATGTACCATATGCACCAAACGCATACCACACAACTTTATCTGCTAATACTCGTACGCTGATTACAAGTCTAGGAACTTGGTTCTAGTCTAGTAACGTAAGTACTGCACTCGTCGCCAGTGCTTCTACTTATTCTCTACTGTTTGGCGACCCAATCGTAAAACGTTTCACGACGTGTCGCTGTTTAGGTATAAAAGAGAACTTTATATGTACATTTGAAAAAACATATCATCAACAATTAACTACGATACGAGTACATTATCGCTTTAGATAGTCCAAGACGAATATGAAAAGTTACAAATTGTTTTTATATCTATAATTTATCTTAAAATGACGTGATCCATATAATATATTATTATGTATCGATCAATATAAAACATTTATTTACTCGTTCTTGCCATGCCTTACTCAGGATAACATCTTCTCTTATAAGAATCCTGCATAACAGACATCGTCTCTTATGCAGGATAACATAAGATAAAAAATTAAAAAAAAAATTGAAACCGCAAACATTCAATCGTCAAAAAAAATCTACGTTAAAAGACAATTTATAAGAAAATAGTTTTTACTTTTTTATGGAAAAAATGTTCACTAAAGATTTAATAAATTTAAAATTGTAAAAGACTATTAGATAACCGGTCTCTGGTCGTTAATTAACCGCAAATCTCAATCGCCATTAATAAAGTAAATTTCCCAACTATATCATTTATTATCATTACTTATTTAAAACATTGGTATTTTTCTTAAGTAGTATTTTTGGCTTTGTTTTCTGTTTTATTGATAAATGGACAAATTTATAATGTTGCAAGGTCGAGATAATAAGCGAGGCCGTATACAAAGTTCGACCGAGAATGTGTCCAAATTGGTTAAACGAAGTTCGAGGGTGTGGAAATGAATTGTTGGAAGCTATGGAGCGTATATTAAAAACGTTTTAATGAATATCTGGATACTCTGAAAAAAAGGATAACATAATGGATATTTCGGTTGATATCCGTAGTTTTATCAAGAAAAATAAGGCATTAAAAGAAAAGGTGAAACTCCCGAGGGAGGGAAACAAAATATAACTAGTTTGGATAATACTGAGGATTGTTCTCGGCATAACAAGCTGATTTTGAAGGGCTTGAAAAACAAAAGTGCCAATGACTGTAGAGAAATAGTAAAAAATGTCTGTTTTGATGCATTGCAGTTTATCGGGCAGATTGTTTTTAACCGAACATATCCTCTGGCCAAAAAAAGGAAAATTCCTCATTTTTCTGTAAGCAGCGATGTCGGCTTCATACTAAAACTATCGTATGTTCTGCAAAAATCTATATTCGAAAATAAAAACTTTTATAATTATAATACAACCGATCAGTGAGAGCAATAATCGTACGGAACAGAATTATTTAACCTTGAAAGCGAAACAATTACCACCTATCTACTTTTAAGAAAATAAATAGTAACTAATAAATAAATTTTATAATACTCTTTTTGAATACAAATATTTGTACGGAATTAAAACGTTTCAAGTACAGACGATTGAAATTTATAATGGAACCTTTTAAAAATGTATGTATTTGCTCCTAGCCGATTCTCGGTTTCCCAACCGATTCTTCCACCGCAGTGAACAAGTCTGAACTTCTTCCCCTACTTTCATTCCATACAAAGCTCTCTTAGTGCCGTTATTTGAGCTCGAGTAGAGATTTTAATAATCAATTGCAACTGGGTAACTGTTATATATATTAGAAGATAATTTTAAAATTAATTAATTAAAGATTGGAATTACTATCTCAGTGAATTAAAACTAAACTCCTCCTCCAATCACTAGTTCACACTAATTTTTCATTTTTAATCGTTCAAATACTTCATTGATTATCCTTCACTACTAATAATTAGTATTTTTGTATTTATGTAGTAATCGTGGGATTTATTATTATTATTATTATAATCACGAAGAATTATTATTGCTTTCATAACAAAATTGATTACGTGCTGCATAATTGAAGTTGTTCATAAATTTATAGTGAGCTCTTGATTCTCGATGTGACCTATTTTTATGTCATGCACTTTTCATACGCTTGGATACGTAATATGACATCATAACCTATCGATTATTCTGAAATGATTAACATATGTTAATCGGTTATTTATTTTGATAAAGAAGCATTTTATTGCTTTAAGTTTGGCTATTGTGAGTAGACAGATATTACTCGCCATTACAGCAAAACCAGACTTTTGAACTTAGAATAGCATTTTAAGAATAGGGTATTAGAATAATTGATCTTGGATTTGTTGTCGTTTACTTTTGGGACAGTGTGTATGGGATAATTGATAATGATACGTATCATTTTGAATAAAAAATGAACAAAAACCAATTTTGGTCATGAGACATTTTGACAGCGGTTAGAGAAATATATAAAGTGACTTTCTGTTCCACATAACCACAGCTTTAACAAGTAAGATTAATTCTAGATGCAGAAAACTCTCACAACAGTAAAATTATAATGAAATATGAGTATATTCCTTTACGGCTGCCACCTTATTGTCCGATTTTAAATAGAAAACTAAAACGGTAAAATAGCCAAATAAAAAAAAATAAAAATCGGCTCACCTTTACAAGAAAACGAGTAATTATATCTCAAACTCATTGAAAGAGAATAAATAGTTGAAGAATGAAGAAATTTCATTACGTTAGATATTGTCAGCTCAGTCTCTTAACTTCTTCGAATCCGAACCCAGAATAAAATAATGACAACAGTTCTAACGGTGAATGCAACCACTCGAAAGTAATTGCAGTTGATTACACCGTTCGAGAGAGAAAAATCTTACTGATGTGGAAAAAGCGTCAAACATCAACATTTTGGTAACTTCTACCTTAAATTTTTTATTGTATAACTGTTCGGTTTCGTTCAGCCATGTATTTATTTATAGTTTTTCTTTCCGTAAGTCGGTGGGATTTTTAATTAATATTTGAGTTCATCTAAACTTTTAAACTTTATTTTTATTTAGTTTTTGAAATTTTCTTATTTTATTTAATGAAATTATGTAAGTTCAGAAACCGATTACAAATTTTTTGACTCGTTAATTCTGTATGAATGTCTGTTAAATTTAATCTGTTAACAAATTTATAGATTAAAGAATTAAGATTATTGTTCTAATCTTTCCAACGCATAAAATTCCGTAAAATCGAATACCGTTAAGTTTAATTAATGACAATGATATAAAAAAAAGAAGAAAAAAAGTCGAGTGTGGGTACTCATACTGTGAGGAAGTCTTTCTATTGCTCCGCGTTTTGTCGCTTTTTTGATAGGTTTTCGGTTTTTTCTTTGATTTGTTAATCGGATGTTAAAGTGTTATGGTTAATGGACTAGATTGGAAAATTTCAAGAGTTTTGGACACGGAATTAATTTTTTATTAGTGTTTTTTAGTTCTCAAACTATTTTGTGAATTTTAGTGAAATAAAATAGATATAATTTACATTTTATAAGTTGCTGAAGCGATACAAGTTATCAAGAGTAAAGAAGTATAAACTGAGAATACAATTTAAATCAGAAAAGCGAGTAAAAGATACTTTTTAAAGTGTTTTATTATATACTTTTGAGGTTATAATAGTATAAGTGAAAATTTTCTAAGTGTTTGGACAGGCTGCTGCCAGTTAGTGGTTTGTAGTAAACAACCACTTAGAGAAAGTTTAGAGAATTTCTTAAGAATTCAACACGAGATTTTTCTAAGTACTACAGGACTTTTAGTAGGGGGGGAATTCCTTTTCCTTTATAATTTCCGAACCAGATATCCTAATCCAAAAATTCCTTTACCAAAATCCGAATCATAACCTTCCCAATCCTTTGACCCCCCCCCCCACACTTTTTGGCATAATACATTTTCCTTCTCCCACTCCGCTAAGATTGAAGAAATCTTAGCGGCAATAACGCAAGAGTTGGTGATATGGAAGATGTCAGGATCTCTTCAATAAGACCCGGATTCGCGGAGACCAGGAATGTTACGGTGATCACATCCTATAGGGCAGCCTGTAGGATGGTGGAGCAGCGCTTACGTATCGGCTGGGTGAACTGCCGGGCATTCATACGAGAAGACGGTGAAAAATGTTACAGATGCTGGGTTTCGGGTCACCGTCGTCAGGATTGTAAATGTCCTGACAGATCTGAACTGTGTTTTAATTGCGGGGAAGAGGCCACGTTATTGCGAATTGTCAGGAGCCCAAGAAATGTCTGACGTGTAACAGCCATAAGCATAGAACTGGTGCATGGCAATTCGATATTAATAAAAATGATTAGAGTATTACAAGCAAATGTAAACAGGAGCAAGCTATCACACAGCCTGTTATCTAGATTGGTTGTACAGAAGAACGTTGACATATTGGTTATTACCGAGCCAAATATTTATGAGGCAGCTAGGTCTGGTTGGTATGCAGACACTGAGGGTGACGTAGTGTTTAAAGATGTCAGTAATAGAGTGGCAAGTAGATTTAATTTTAGAAGCAAAGGCGCTAGAAACGTCCAAAACATTGATAATTGGCGTACGTATATCTCCCAATGTGGCACTTAATGAATTCACTAGCAAGAGATGGATAGAGAATCGCGCAATGGCCTCAGGAAACACACGGTCTATTGGTGGACAGGTGAGATAGCGCTCCTTAGACAGACGCTACAAACCAGGAAACGTGTAATGCAAAGGCTCAGACCCCCGGGTGACTCGAGATATCAGGAGGCAGTTAGCAACTATAAAGAGGCTAGAAGAGCTCTTAATAAAGCTATAAAGAAAGAGAAGAGAATACACTGGTCGAGGTTGTGTGCTGAACTAGACAGTGACGCATGGGCTCATGGCTTTTAAAATAGTTACAAAGAGGTTCGGCAGAAGGCTTCCGATACTCTCCAAGGATTGGGCTGAAACACAAGTAACTAATCTTTTCCCGCATATAACTGTTGAGGAGCGCAACCCCACTGAATGCGATAGCAGAAGATTTGCCTTATGCGAGTTGCAATGTGCTGGCAGCATACTTGCGACTAAGAAAAGCCCCGGACCGGACCAAATACCAGCTGCATTAATTAAGAATCTCATGAAGAAAGCACCTTGGGAGATACTCGAGGTGGCCAGCCACGGCCTGATTCACAAGACTTTCCCGGAGTGTTGGAAGGAGGCAAGAGTTGTGTTTTTGCCTAAAGGCACAAATGATACACGACAATTGACATATAGACCGTTGTGTCTCTTCAACACGATGGGAAAAGTGGTCGAAAAAATGTTGGCTGGCCGCATAGTGCAGGAGGTGGAAGATGGTGCGAAAATAAGTGCTAATCAGTTTGGTTTTTGGAAAGGCAGGTCAACAGTTCAGGCAATTAGTAAGGTGATTAGTTGGGCTAACGAAACTAGAAGAGGTACTTGGCGGACAAGAAACATTCCTTTGCTTGTCTCTTTAGACGTGAAAAATGCTTTCGGGTCGATTTCATGGAAACATATTAATGCGGCCATGGTTGAAAAGGGAATTAGCCCGTACTTGAGAAGGCAAGTAGAGGAATACCTCAAAAATCGCAGCTGTATAGTCAAGCCGCAAGTGCAAAAGATATCCTTTAGTATGAGCGCCCGAGTACCGCAGAGCTCAGTCCTTGGACCACTTTTATGGGTCATTGCCTTTGATGGTGTGCTTCGGCTAACATTTCCTGAGGGTGTACAAATTATAGCATACGCAGATGATCTGGCAATCCTTGTGCAGGCCAGAACGATCGATGAAGTTAAAAACAAGGCAAACGCTGCATTAGAGACAGTCGGTAGATGGCTCATCGATAGGGGATTGCAGCTTTCGATTGAAAAATGTAAATACATTAAATTCACTGGAAAACGTGTATTGCAGCCAGTAGATATACGAATTGGAGACAATAATATTGAGGAAGTAATAGTATTAAAATATCTTGGAGTCATCTTACAGAAAAACTGAAGATTTACTGAGTAGGTACTAAGTGTCTGTCAGAGTGCTGAGAAACTGACTAAATGCCTAAATATAATTTTGTCAACGCAGTGCGCTCCTCGGGCATCAAAAAGAAGAGTTTTAGCGACAACCGTAGTGTCAACAATGATGTATGCCGTGCCGGCATGGAGTTGTGCTCTCACTATTAGCAGAAATAGAGACAGGTTGAAGAGAGCACACAGGGGGATACTACTGGGAGTAGTATCTGCCTATAGAACTGTTTCTTACGAGGCCCTCTGTGTGCTCTCGGGAATGTTACCGATTGACCTTATCACCAGATATAGAACTGACAGGTTTTTAGGGAGAGCAGAAAATGAAGTCAGGGAAAACATACATAGGATCTGACAGGAGAAATGACGGAGGCTGGAGTGGCTGGATGGACAAGAACTTTAATTACAGAATTAACAGGATGGATTAGCAGGCGGCATGGAGAGACTGACTATTGGATTACCCAGTTCCTGACGGAACATGGGTGTTTCAATGGTTATCTCCATAAGGTGGGAAAAAGGAATGAACCCACGTGCATGTACTGCGAACAGGACGACGATTCTGAGCATACGTTTTTAGTATGTAATAAATGGATAAGGCTAAGACACGACGCGGGTATTCATGGAAAAACGCCGTGTGACTACCAAGGTGGTGCTGCCGCTGCATTTGTCATGTATGTTACTATCAAAGATCGGGGCGATCGCACTCAACGGTAGAGAGGTGTGATTTTGCAATGATCGAATCAGGATGAATCGATTGACACGTAGAAGAAGGTGAAGACTTGTTCATTTGCCGCACTATTATTCCCGCGGGAAACCCGCCACGGCGCCAGTTCAATTTTCTAGTGGGTTTTTAATTTTTAAAAGAAAAGTAATTTTTGTCGCAGCATATAATTAAGCCGGTAAACAAAAATTGTTGATCGGCAATATGCTACCCCTATTCGGGTATAAATACCCCAATCTTCCAAATATTTTAGGTGGCACGTGCATCTGTTGTTTAGAGGGAAACTTGTTATTTTTTCTGAATAAGTTTATTTGTCTCGTACTACGGTTCCTACGAATTTATACAGCCCTTTCTCATTAAGTTTTTATCCTTGACATCGTTATTTTCATTTACTGATCTATAGGTGTAGATCTGACCCTGCCATCTATACTCCGAATACCGAAACGTATAAAAGAAGTATGTCTTTAATGCGATCTAATCTACGGAACAAACGGGAACTCTTGTTTCCTGACCGACGAATTCAAAATAGACTTATTGACCTACCGAGAAAGCTGGGCTTTCCATTCTATCCCAGTATGCAAATGGAGATTAATACAAAAAATGTACAACAAAAAACCCAAATTGCGTAAAATCAGTGTTAGAATCGAAACGACTTGGTAAAAGTTTAAATAGACTTTACTGAACATTAAATTCTGTTCAACTGATAAATTGAATATGTAAGAAAGTTTTTACGATTCCTATTCGATTTTCTTAAAAAAATTATGATTCTAACTTTACAAATAACTGCATTTTTAATTTGTTACAAAACTGTTTAAAACTATAAAAAATGTTTTCCCATAAATCTAGATGAAGATGTATTTTTATAGATGTCTTTTGTTGCTTATCTCCTACGTGGATTCTGCTGTCTAAAGCTATCAGATCTCCTAAATGTGGTGGTACACTAGATATTAACTCTTTAGTAAAATAATAATTTTTTTTTAATATTCAGAGATATTACGGTTTATAAAAAAAAACTAACCGGTAATATTTACAAATGCAATTACGAGTAATATAGATACCGGTCTTTATTTACGTATTTGATTTATAAAAATTGATTTTTTTTTTTTTGTTGACAAAAAACATGTGTCAATTATATTCCTGTTTTAACACAACTATAAATCCCGGACTTGCGTTCGGGCATATAAGTCCCGAACTCCGAAAGTACTCATATTTTGTATCATTTTTAAACACAAAAAGTAATATTTAAAAGAAATAATCCATCGAAGCAAAATGTAATGTTAATTAGTTCTTTGTAGTAATTTAATTTAAATGTCTTATTATTCAGATTTTAATACGTTTTACTATTATGTATTTTCTTTAATCTCCTTATTTAAGCTGTGCTGTACACCGGTACAAATAATTAATTAACCCTCCCGAGTTACTATGTAGGCCTATATGTATAAATATAAATTCTCAGCTAAAGATAAGATTCTTTTTAGTTACCTTTGTGAAAATTATACAGTTTTAGAGAATAAAGTAAAATATTTAATAAAAAAACAAATAAAATATAATTTTACAAAGCTTATTTAATCTATAATATTATAAATATGTTAAAATGTTATAATCCTTTTTTATTAAAAAAAAAGGAAAAACACTGTTATTAAACGCACACTCTTTGTAACAAGAAAAAAAGAAGAAAAATAATAATTACACTCATAAAACTACTGAACGGCAAAGATAAGGTAGAAAAAGCATAACTCGTAAACATTTCCAGGAAATAACAAAAGGTAGGTGTAACCTCGTATCAACAAAGAGATGTCGATTGTATTAATTTGAAATACAATGTTTAGCAGAATGAGGTAAATGCTGCTGTTATGTGAACTCTTTTGTAAATATTTATCCTAGTTGAAAAATAACATAACCGTTCTCTAATGGCTATTCCAAATACTTTATTTCATATTTAAAATGAATTCCTGCAACTGTGTTTCTGTAAAATGTACCGTGAAGTAATGGTAATACTGTAAGAACCTTTTCTACTGATTAAATTAAATAAAAGAGTTTCTATAAACATAAATCTGAAAATACTTTGATTTCGAGTTAGGTTACCCAAATATTTAGCCAAAACTTTAGCGTAAAAGTAGAACTAGTATTTAAAATATTAGAAACTTTACTTATTTTATGGCAAAATAGTTAATTCAGTAAAAATCTCAGTGGTAAATTCAGATAAAATAGTCCAAAATCAAAAGCGATCAGGATCGGTATTATGCGTAAATAGCGATGGAGGATATTTTGAAAATATCTTTGTAATTGTAAGTTTATACACTGTTAATTTTTTTAATTTTATACCATACATTTTATTTCTCGCTCTTTCTTTATAATTCATAAATTACTTAACTTATAGGGCAATTTACATCTGTATCTTTTTTTATCATTTGGAAAAATAAATGAATTTTGCAGTTTTAATTCTTATTTCATTTACTTGATTTACGTATATATATCTACCGGCCCAAAAGATCGGCTGACTTATTAACACCTATGGACTACTACCTGCGGGACCAATTGAAATCATTGGTATATGAAGAAAAGCGTAAGAGAAAAATTAGTTATTAGAATTTTCAGTACGATACAACTAATGCAAAACGACCCTTGTTGAAATGCGGAAAGCCATGAAATAGATTGTTTGTCGGGCTGAGGGTTGTATCCACTGTGGCGGAGGAAATTTCCAGCGGTTTAATTGATTGTAAGTTGGTTTTATGGTTTCTGTTTGTATATGTTATTTTTCCTTCTGTAAGAGGAAATTTTGTTTCGTTTAATACCTAGGTAAAATCTGCCACATTTTGATATGTTTTGCTTTTAATACACTTCAAAATTCTTACGTTTGTATTTAGTTTCTATGGAATTTATTCGTACCATTTTACTCGGAATCAAATCCTGTACGAATTTTGTTTAAAACTTTTGTGTTTATTAACCACTAAACAAAGTTTTTTTGCCAAATATAAAATAGTGTGTTTCTTCGACCCCAATATTTTGTCTTTTACTGCAGGTTTCTCAAAAACTACTAAAGAAATACAGTTCTGGAACCTATTTATTTATTTTTTTCAATTTTTCAGGTCAAATTTCATATAAAACCTCCTTAATTTGGGTCCCAAATATATATATATATATATATATTTATAATTTATTATTATTATTTTAATTGTTATTATTATTATTACTGCTCTCAGACGGCTCATGACGAATGTCGGCGGACCGAAGGCCAGCAGACGGCGATTGCTGATATCCACGGTGCATTCCATCCTGTTATATGGGTCGGAAGTGTGGGCCCAGGCATTAAGAGTTGCAAGAAACCGGAAGCGGCTCGCGCAGGTGCAACGCACCGCAGCCTTGCGAGTCGCTTCCGCGTATCGGACGGTCTCCGAGCCTGCAGTACTGGTGGTCGCCGGCGTCATACCCATTGCTACTTTAGCAAGGGAGCGCCAGGTGGTCTACAGGAGACAACGGGCAGGCAGAGACCATTGCCAACGAGGAACGCACTCGCACGTTCCTCGCATGGCAAAAGACCTGGGACCACGAGACCAGAGAACGATGGACGGCAAGGCTTATCCCTCTGGTCAGACCGTGAACGGAGCGACGGCATGGAGAGGTGGAGTACTACATGACCAAATTTTTAACGGGTCACGAGTACTTCCGCGCTTACCTCCATGTCATAGGGAAAGCGCCGTCCCCCGACTGCCTCTATTGCCCCGGTTTACGGGACGACGCTGAGCACACCTTTTTCAAATGTGCTCGGGGGGTGGCAGATCGAGGGACACTAGAGGCGGGTCTCGGAGCACTCAGTCCCCACAACGTGGTTGCGATGATGCTCCGTGACCTGAGCAGCTGGGAAAGTGTAGCCCGATTCGTCGGTAACATTCTCAGGGCCAAAAAGGTTGACCTAAAAATTAGGTAGCACCTAATCAGGCTAGTATAGGACAACTCGACCGGAAGTAATGTGTTAAACGGTTCCGGGTCCAGTCCTGGTAGAAAGGGGGGTGGTTTTAGTCGGTAGTCTGCTGATAGTGATTGAATAATACCATCAGCGCGAGCCTGACACTCCATGCGTAAATGCATTTCCACCTCCCACCGCAAAAAAAAATTATTATTTTTATTTAATGAGTTGAACAAAACTTGAAACTTCCATTACGAAATTATCAGCATCATGATAATCGGTTGTTTTATTTACATCATCTTTTCTGAAATGCACATTGTTATAATTACAGCTATAATCATTAGTGTTTTTATGGAATTAATACAAGTTTACAAAATAGTATCACTAGTAGCCACTTTTACGCTAAAATAGTATAGATCTTTCGGCATTGGTAACATGAAAACAAACCGTTACCGGTTCTATGTTTATTAAAACTTTACCTAATTTCACTAATATAATATGTCCCGAATGTATTTTTTCTACATGGTGATATATTCTGTGTACAGCACCATAAGCGAAGAAAAATTTAAGAACAATTATACTGATCTTGACGCGAAGAATAATGCGCAGTACATAGGTGGCTGAGATTTTTTGTCAGTATGGTTACGTCTGTATTTTGTATGACAAAGTGTAATGAGTCAGATTTAAACGCTAAGAGGTAGGATAAATTTATTTTAAGTTTTACAATTTCAGTAGATTAAGAATTATATAATTATGAGACGAATAAACCGTTAATCTGCAATAGACTGTGAACATCAAAAAAATTATTTTTAAGCCTACATTAATTTGTTACATTAATTTACATTAATTTGTTCTACATTAATTTATTCGATTCATTTATCTCGAAGTAAAGCATAAACGGTGAGAATTGTATTAAAAACAATAATAATGTTTGTTACTGAACTTATGTTTTAAAAAGGTTGAGGCAGGTAGGAAATAATTGCAGAACCTTTTGTATTAAATAATTAAATTTTACAGTTGTCGAATTTAATTACCGTTAAAATCATGATAAATATAGAAGTATAATAACGTGAAAAAATGTTAAATACTTAAAAGGATAGGTAACTATAGAATACACTATTGTCAAAAATAAATGTATATAAAATAAATTGTGGCATATTTATATCGTTAGGCTAGTATGACTTTTTTTCAATTGTTATTTTCTTGTATATAGTAAAATAATTTTTATGTGGAAAAAAGTTAAGGTATTGAAAAATTATAAAAAGTATCGCCAACTGAATGCAAGATATACTTAAAAACGTTTAACAACTATTACCTTTTTTTTTCCTTCTCCCCCCAACCGGATATCCAATTAAGTATAACTCAGTTGGGGAGAGTGTCCATTTACTCTAAGGAGGCGTCCCCCGCCTACCGGTAGTACGCCCGGCACGGCAGGTTAGCCTCCCCGGTCTCGGATCTTTACTTCTTTGTTTGCCTGCCTCAAATTCACCGCCTCAGAGTTGAGGTCTGGCTACGCCCCCCCCCCCCTAAGCAGGGAACCGGGTCTCGGTCTTTATGCCACGTCTCAAACCGGCGGCACCGACCCCACCGAGTGCCAGGGCACCCGCAGGGCCGACACCGCCGGCCGGGACTCGGTCTTTCTTTTACCCAACTTCTCCCCAGGAGTTCCCTCCCTTCTCAGGAACCCGCATACCTCGGCATACGGGCCCTCCACGGAGGGACTGTCCTCTCATCCCTACTACATTCCCCGTCTTCTAGCTTCTTCTTCCTTTGATCGGAGAACTTCACCCGCGAATCTTCTAAACCAATTCCAGTTTACATCACCGAACACCAGCCAGTTGATTAAAATATCCGGTGTTAGCCTGTTTGCAGAGCTCTCACTTCTGTTGCGTGCCCATCTGGTACAAACAAAAATAGTATGTTCAGCGTTGTCTTTCTCTTGGCAGTAATCACACTGCGGTGTAGCCCTTTTTACAATTTTATATAAGTACTGACCAAAGGAGCCATGACCCGTCAATAATTGTGTAACATAGAAGTCTACGTTACCCCTTCTTTTATCTTTCCAATCTCTTATGTTAGGGATTAGTCTTCTGGTCCAATCCCCCACGTTTGAGCGAGCTCATGCATTCTGCCATTCCTGATCTATTAAAACTGCAACCTCGTTTCTTGACAGTCCCGTAGATCTTAATGTACGCCCTTTGACTTGTAGATCAATAGGGGAGACTTCAGTCAGTATACACAGTGCATCATATGAAACAGTCCTGTACCCTGCAGCAACCCGTAGCAAAGCAAGCCGATGAACGCTTCTTAGTTTCATTTTGTTCCTCTGGATGTTCATAGCGTCTCCCCATACCGGGGCCGCATACAGTATCGAAGACGTAGTGGCTGCAGTTATCAACCTCCTAATCTCTATCCTTGGTGCGCCGTGGTTATGAAAGAGACCCCTCAGAGCCTTGATAGTGGGGGGTTACCCTCTTACTTATCATATCGCCATGGATCCCGAATTTTAGGCTTTTGTCCAGTATAACTTCAAGGTATTTTGCATTATTGACTTCTATAATTCGTTCTCCTCTAATGTCTAAGTTGATATTCCTTATCCGTCTTCTTCCAGACAGCTAGATTTCGTAGGGAATATCTGCAGCAAGTTCCTTTCTAGCCACTCATCTATTAGGCTTAAAGCCCGATTGGCTTTTTCCTCTATGTTCGCGACATCCTTATCTTCAACAAAAACCGCTAAATCATCAGCATACCCTACCACAAATACCCCCTCCGGGTAGTTCAGTCTGAAAACCTTATCGTAAAAGATGTTCCAGAGAATGGGTTCAAGTACGGACCCCTGAGGGACACCTCCAAAAATTTGGAATGTAGACTTCCCCTCTAGCGTTTTCCCTTCAATATATCTTTGATGAAGGTATTGATTGATTTGATTAATCAAGTAATCGCTAATGTTCATTCCTTGTAATGCTTCAATTATTGATGGCCATGGAACGGATCCGAATTCGTTTTTAATGTCTAACATTACCATTAAGGGAAGTTTCCTGGTCCTCCTCGATCCTCTTCTGCTTGCTAATGCCCAGTTCTTGACTCTATTTATCGCATTTATCGTTGAATGTCCTTTCCTGAAGCCATATTGCTCTGGGTGTAGGCAGTCCCTCTCTTCGAGTTCTTCTCTCAGCCTGGCTGCAATTAATCCTTCAGCGACTTTACCCATGTTATTTATGAGACTGATTGGTCTGTAACCTCCTAGTCAGTTGTTTGTTCCTGCTTTGGGGAGGAGTACTATCCTGGATGCTTTCCAGCATTCAGAAAAAGTGCAGTTTTGCAGACCATAACTGGCTAGTTCTACCATTTCCCAGGGAATAATCTTTGCCAGTCCTTTAATAACGGCAGCCGGTATTCCGTCCGGTCCTGGTCTTTTTTTATGATTCAGTTTTTTAATTGCCTCCAGGACTTCCTGTTGTGTGAATCTGCCACCTTCACATCTGATCACTTCTCTATTAGCAGACTCCTCTCTAGGGAACAAGGCTCTTACTTGTTGTGCCGACATTTCGTTACTTAATGTCGGCACATGTCTACCCAAACGTTTGGTTATGATCCTAAATGCCTTCCCCCAGGGGTCGGCATCCAGATCATCACACAGCTCCTGCCATTTTCTTTTCTTGGATTGTTTTATAAGGAAGTTAAGTTTCTTCCTGGCATTCCTGTATTCTTCTATGGCTAGGCGACCTTCTTCTTCCATGCCCGTTCGGGCTTGTAGTCGCTGGGCTATTCTCTTTTTCCTCTGCATTATTCTCCTTTGATCCTCGATATCACTAGACCACCAATAAACCGGATGTTGTCTGTTGGTATTCTTTGGTATATTGGCTATTTCGTCTTTAATTATATTTTGATATAACTCCGGATCTATCCGCGCACAATTCATGATCTTATTTTCCGCTTCCCTAGTCACACGGTGAATCTGATAATCTGTCAGCCGATGGTTGATGTTTATCTGCATTACTCTTGAAGGACGGTCTCTAATGGTAATCGAAACAGCCTTGTGGTCACTTCCAGTTTCTTCATTAAGCACTGAGAAATCAATTGTGTCGATACGTATTCTACTATCTATTATTACCAGGTCGATAATCGATTCGTGCCCCCTAGCGCTATATGTGGCTGTTCCATCATTCACACAAATTGCACCTGTAATTTCCAATAGACCTTCTAGGATTCTTCCTCTGGCGTTAGAAGAAGCAGCCCCAGCCAGGGCGGTTCTGCAATTGAAATCTCCTACCACTATTGCTCTCTTACAGGACCGCATCATGATTGTAGATTAAATATTCTGTGTTGAAAAAACTCCAGAGCGCAGTTTGGGCTGATATATACCCCAATGATTACTATGTCACACAGCTCTATAGCCACAATACCCTCATCTCTGTAGTATAGGCTATAGTCTATATTACCTACAATCCCCCTGATAGCCACATCCCCATTTCGATTATGTGGTACCCATTGACCTCTAGCTGCTGAATATACATTAGGTTCAGTGGCTACCAGGAAGTTGTAGTTGCCCCTTGTGGCAATCTCTGTAGACAGGTCGCATGATGTATTGATGTATGATGTATGTATTGATGTATGTATCATCGCATGATGTATTGTCCCTGAGTACAGGGACCTGTACTCAGGTCCCTGAGTCTCCGGGAATACATGATGCGTAGAAGAAATTCTCTTCCACTAGAGGGTACATCATCACAAAATACCAGATCTCAGAAGATGGCAGGTACCAAAAAGACTGAGGCAAAAGGTAAGAAGAGGGCAGGGGTCCTCTGAAGAAGAAGACGTCTCACCAGACACTCTGGGGAGTCTTATTTACCAGCTTGGTATAGCTATGCTCTCCTTAAAACAACATATGGGGCCAGGTTTGGCCAGGTATATAGGAACTCATGAACAAGAGTTGAAAAAGATCTATGAGGGACTAAATGCTCTTACTGAGCTGTCATCCCCTCTTGAAAAAATCACACAGGCCACACAGACAGACATAGTGGTCGCGGAGAGTGATTTAGAACAAATACTGGCCAAAGAGTTAGAAAAGTATGAATTATTAGAGTTGTTTCCAAGAAAATGGCCTAACTTCTTGAGAGAAAAACTGAAATCTGTTACAGATTTGCCCTCAGAGGTGGGTGACACATATAGTATTAGCGATATAAATAAAATGAATACAGGAGAAGATACTGAAACACGGAGGCCAAGATATAAAGTGGCGACATTCTTCGTGATGAATTAACAATTATAGGTGACAATTCGTCCAATGTAAGGAAATGTAAATATAAAATTTTTTACAATTCATCAGACTCTCATAAAGTCACAAAGGGTGTTATTTTAAGAGCCATAAAAAAGATTATTGCACAATCAAGCAATGTATAATTTATATTGCCTAATAATAATATAGGCAATTATACTAAAAAGATAATTTCTTACTTAGCAAGGGACAAACAAGAACCGATAAAAGTACTGACTATGCACACGGTTGGCAGGGCGGCACAAACTAGCCCCGGCCAAAGTCAAATTAAAAGGGCTACTCCTCTGGCGGAAGACAGCCATACAGTTGTAGTTAGGGCTGCTGGAAAGTCTTATGCAGAATTATTAAGAACTATGAAGTCTGCTGTAGACAGTGATGAGGTGAAGGACGTCATATCATTAAGAAAAGGTAGAAACGAAGAACTAAATGTGAGGATTCAGGGTGCACAAAAGGCAGCAGACTTCACTAATATTCTTCGTGACAAGGCGGCGGATCTGCAGGTTGATCTCAGGACACGTGCAGGCAGACGCACTGTGGTTCACATTAGAGACATAGAACATGACACGTCTGAAGATGAGATATTGGCAGCGGTTATGGCCAGAGCTGAAGATAAAGATCAGACGAGGATCTCATCTGTTAGGCCAGGTTATGCAGAAACGCAAAATGTGACAGTTGTGACAACGCACAGGTCTGCCTGCAAACTAGTTGAACAAAGAATACGTATTGGCTGGGTCAACTGCAGAGGCTTTATTAGGGAAGAAGAAGATAAATGCTTTTGATGCTGGGGTTCAGGTCATCATAGGCAAGACTGTAAGGGCCCTGATAGGATGGACCTCTGTCTTAACTGCGGAGGAGGGGTCACAAAATAGTGGACTGTCGGGAACCCAAAAACTGCCAAAACTGTGGCAGTCAAGACCACAGAACGGGAGCCTGGGCATGCACTAGTAACAGTAATGCTTAAAGTACTTCTAGCAAACACAACAGGAGCTCGTTGTCCCTTGACTTGATAAATGAACTGGCTATAGAACAAAATATAGATATAATAATAATTACGGAGCCTAATATCTATGAAGCAGCCAAAACTGGTTGGATGGCTGACACTGTTGGAGATGTAGTAATAAAAAATAGGAGTGGAAGATTGGCATTGAGCTTCAAAACAAGAACAGAGGCATTTGTAGTGGCAGAGACGGACTCCACAATTATAGCAGGAGCATATGTATCACCCAACATAAGTATTGGAGATTAAAAGAAGTATCTGGATAGTATTCATAGAATACTATCTTGTGAGAGTAAGAAGGTCATAATGATGGGTGATTTCAACTGTAAATCGAGGTTAGCTGGTAGCTCCTATAATAACTGGAGAGAAGAGTTACTTGCAGATTTAATGGAGTCCCTTGGATGTTATTGTATAAATGATAATATTCCGACGTTTGAAGCTCGAGGCCATTGCTCAGTATTGGACTTGGTCATCATTGATGGCAGATGGGGAAGTGATCAATATGAGTGGCATGTATTAGATCAGGACATTGCAAGCGATCACTTTGCTGTTAAGTTAATAATGAAGGATGGAGTACTTGTAACCATGGATAGACAGCTTCCAATAAGACCTTCGTCACAACAGATTGAAAGAATAGTAGAAAGGGTCGCATATAGGCTCCGTAATATATTAGAGGCAACACCTGGATGAACGTGGTCTGATGAAATAGCGGGCTACCGGAGAGCATTACAAAAAGCTAGAAGAAAAAAACAAAGGCTTAGAATTAGAGGTGGTCAGGAATATGACATGGCAGTCCACTCATATGTTCAAACGAGAAGATTGCTAAACAGGTCCATCAAAAAGTCGAAGAGGGATCATTGGATGAGATTGTGTGAGGACTTGGACAAGGATCCCTGGGGCCAAGCCTACAAAATAGTAATGAAGAAATTTGGCATGCGTCTACCAACACTCAGTAAACGTCAAGCAGAGGTTCAGTTTAAAGAACGTTTTCCATGTGAAGAAGAAATTGGAGTTATTTTACCAGAGTTTGAACCTAGACGATTTACGCCTGCCGAGTTGGCTTGTGCAATTGGACAGCTAGGTAATAAGAAGAGCCCTGGCATCGATGGCATACCAGTAGCCACACTGAAAGGCTTAATAAAGAAGTTGCCTTGGGAAATGACGGACTTGGCCAGTTATGGGCTTGAAAGGGATTCTTTTCCCAGATGTTGGAGGGAGGCCAGAGTGGTCTTCCTCCCAAAATGTAATGATGAACAAGGTCAAGTGAAGTATAGACCACTTAGTCTATTGAACAATCTGGGAAAGGCGGTTGAAAAAATGTTGGCCGCCAGAATTACTAGAGAAGTTGAAGAAGGTGAAGGGATTAGCCCAAATCAACTTGGTTTTTGGAGGGGACGCTCCACCGTATTAGCTGCCAACAAGGTAATAAATTGGGCCCTTGAGGTAAAAAGTGGTACATGAAGAACTAGAAGAATTCCGCTTCTTGTCTCCTTAGATGTTAGAAATGCTTTCGGCACAGTAAAGTGGAGTCAGATTCATAGGGCATTACAGGCAAAAAACATCAGCCCGTACTTGAGGAGACAGGTGGCGAAATACCTTTCAGAAAGGACTTGTACAATGAATTCACAAGAAAGAGAATTGATATTCAATATATACAGTGGAGTTCCCCAAGGTTCGGTTTTGGGTCCTCTTTTGTGGGTCCTCACCTTTTATGATGTTCTACAATTGGACTATCCACCTGGTGTGGAAACAATAGCCTATGTGGATGATTTGGCAGTCCTTGTATAGGGCAAGACGGGATTGGAGGTGCAGGAGAAGGCCAATATGGCGCTTGCAAAGATTCATGAATGGTTGCAAGAAAAGGGACTTATGTTATCAATTAATAAATGTAAGTTCATCACGTTTACTGGTAGAAGAGTTATGGAACGTCTGAACATTGTTGTGAATGGACAGGAAGTAATGGAGACATGCTGCCTGAAATATCTGGGAATTCTCTTTCAGAGAAATTCTGCCTTTTCTGAACATATTAATAGTATATGCAATAAAGCGGACAACATGATAAAAGGGTTAAATATGATCATGTCAACAAAGAAGGCTCCTAGAGCGTCCAAAAGAAAGGTGACAGCACCGGCAGTTGTATCATCTTTAATGTATGCAGTGCCTGTATGGTGGACTTCATTACGAATCAAGAAAAACAAAAATAGACTTGTGAGAACGCATAGGAGGCTGTTGCTGCGAGTGGTTTCCGCTTACAGAACAGTCTCCTATGAGGCACTTTGCGTTTTGGCAGCAGTACCTCCAATCGACTTAATGGCCCATTACAGGGTAGAGATATCGCAAGGACTGGAAACTCAGGAGGCTAAGCATAGGCTGATAACTAGGTGGAAAGAAAGGTGGAGAGAGGTAGGACCTGCTAGCAGGACAAAACAGCTAATCCCTGATCTTGAGAGTTGGATCAATAGGAAACACGGGGAGGTGGACTTCTTTTTGTCGCAGTACTTTACGGGCCACGGTAATTTTAATTATTACATTCACAGAGTTGGGAGAAGACAAACGCCGGCCTGTATGTCCTGCGGCATTGAGGACCATGCAGACCATACCTTCAAGGAATGCATCAGATGGATACAAAATAGACGGGACACAGATTTATCAACGATGAGACCTGAGGAGATTACGAGTAACATGCTACATAGTGAGGACAATTGGAAAAGAATCGAAGGAACTATCAGGAATATCTTAACAGTAAAAAACGAAGACGAGAGGAAACTGGGCTTCTGAGTGAATAGATTAGGGTAGGGTGGATAGCCCCAGTGGTGAGGGCTGGCATGCTTAGGTGTGTCAGTTCCAAGGATCCACTGGGGACTCCAAGGGAGAATAGGTCTATACAAGTGTAAAAGACCCATCGATGCGTCAAGACTTTCCAAGGTATGGCGTAGCGATACAGAAGGGCAAATGAGACTCAAAAGACCTGACCGGTGGGCCGACCTGCCTTGCTGGACATACAGCCAGTAGTTGGGGAGGCTCATTAGAGTATAACAGGCACTCTCCTGGGTGGCGTAATACCAACCAGTCGGACCGGCCCAGGGGAGCAGAGTCAACAAAAAAAAATAAAAGGTCGCTTGATAGTAAACTTCTATTGTTATTTATAAAGAGTATCTTACTCATGATTCCTATTGCAATTCAAACTGCCAGTTGTATGTGCCGTGCTTCTGCAGTCTAGACATTTTGTTGCTTCTCTGCAGTTTTTAATCACATGGCCCGATTTCCCGCAGTTGAAGCACAAGTCAGATCGATCCGGTCCTCTGCAGTCTCTCCTACCATGCCCGGTCCCCCAGCAGCGGTAGCATTTCTCATTTTCCGTTCTATTATACGCTCTACACCTCACCCATCCGACTCTTAGTCTACTAGATGCAATGAGTTTTGTCACTCCCCTATGGGTGGTAATGACAGTGGCATTTTTGGTATTCCCATATGCATCTCTTAGAGATGTTACCTGAAAACTTTCTTCTACGCCAAGTACCTTTTCCACCGCCTCTTTGACCTCTTGTTCCGCGGTATCACAGAGCATGTCTTTCACATGTACCACCGTTTTACGATCCCCTTTTGTTCTGATGTCTACCTGGAGTTCCTCTGCCCTGTTCTTAAGTAATGAAGAGAACTCTCCTGCTTTTTGCGACCCGCTTATTCTAACCTCTAATTGTTGATCTCTGCCTTTCTTTATAGACAGTATTATCTCCCCGGCTTCTACTGCTTTGACTTTTTCTTTCATGGTCTTTAGGAGATCTGCGTATGACTTTCCTGGCCCTTTAACGACTAACGTTTTGCTCTCAACATCCCGGTGGCGTTCCTCGTCTCGCCGATGCTGATCTAGACCTTGCTCTCCCCTGATCACCCAGGTTAGGAAGCACCATTCTAGGGAGGGTTTTGCCCTTCCTCATTTGATATATTACAATTGGCATATATTTACAGTGGGCATTACGAAAACGGAGGACTCTGATTTTCCAACCACCATTCTGAGTGCCTTTATTACATGGGTCGCCATAGCCTTGTCTCCACTACCAGAATCGTAAATTTTGTTCTTCCCGTGGTTATTTTGTTGTCATCCAGAATTGTGGAATCTTGCAAAATCGTTGCACCTGGTTACGCCTCTGCGTACTTACTGTTGGGCCCCAAACCATTTAAGTCCACGAAGTGGCAACTGTCGTCTCCAGGTTTTAGAACACTTACCTGAGTCAGCCGGTTCATCACCCATGTGGACCACTTAGTTGGTAATCGGTCGATGAGTTGTTCATCTGATAAGTCGACGTCAAGTATGTCGGGCATTTCACTTTTATAGTGACCCTCGGTCTGGGTGCTCTGGTTTGTCACATCCGGTGACTCTTCGTTGAGTCTCAGTAGTTCCTTATAAATGTCTGTCAATTCTCTTTCGTGTGCTTTAATTGCTGTTACACTCGCCTTATCTCTCAGTTGAACCAATGCATTCCCTAACTTATAAGTGACTTCTTTTAAGGTAAGAGGGGCCTCCTCCTCCTCTGATGAGCCGGCTCTTGCTCTTTTAGCCGCTCTCCCCTTAACGGTTTTCCATTTTATCTTATCTTGACTAGCTACACTGATGTCCATACCTTCGGTAGTGTTTTCCTTCTTTCCAGTGTTCCTTCGCGAAGGTCCAGCCCCTTGCGAGGCTGTATCTTCAACCGGCAGCGAGCCTCGTCGTCTCATACCTTGGATTTGGTATCAGGGTGCGATTCCGCATCCAACGATACCCCACACGGGCAGGTGCCCAAAAAACAAATTGGGGGGAGGTAAAATATATCTATTCGAAAATATGGTCTAAAATTTGGGGGGGGGTCAAAGGGTAGGGAAGTTTTTGGATCGGATAGATCTCAAGGAAGTTTGGTTCTATTGTTAAAATTACAGGAAATATGGAGGATAAGGATTTGCCCGTATAAAGTATGTCTCAACACTTAGAAAAATTCTCGTAGTATAAATTCTACGAAAACTTTTACCAGTCCTTGTTTACTTCTTTTACTAGTGACGTAACAGACAAGACAAAGCTTGCCGTTACACTTAGAAAATTTTACTCTATATTAGTTAATAAGTATAATCTTAAAGTTCTAAAAAAAACTAATTCAAAATAGTTTTTAACTCACTGTATTGAATTAAATTGACTCGTAATGACTCACAATGATTATTACACCACTATAACGACCTTAACTGTTCTCCAAAAAGTCAAAAAGAACAGTAAAACACTTCACTTCACTCAAATATTTGTTTTTTTTTAAAACTCTAATAACTTTAGTAATCCACATCCAAAACTCATAAAAACGTATACACTTGTCCGTTATCGTTACCTCGAAAGTTTACAATGTCCTGTTCCAATTAAATAACCAAAAAACCAACCGAAAAAGCACAAGATCGCGGAGTTCAGAAAACACGTCTACACGCAGTGTCATCCACAACTCGACTCTAACAACTATTACCTACGAATCTACATGCGGTAAGATAAAGCCTGTCGGTTGAAAATGACAAATAAAATACAACGACTGGTTTTGATGAATTAGGACAGGGAGAAACAAACGACTTAATCTGGCTCACGATGTTACGATCCTCTATAATCGAAAGATGCTAGATCGTAATATACATGCGTTATTTAAAGAAAATGTTTATAAATTGATTTTCATATCTTTATGGGATTAATTAGGAGAAATACAAAGTGAATTAATAAAAAAAATTAGTTATTTTTTTAGACAGTGTTATTTTTTTTACATAGATTTACTATAGTGTCAATTTGACAGCCGTATGAACAAAATCGCGCATCATGTGGTAATTATCGCAAAACCGCAGTCTGTATCTTTACTTACAGAAACGTTTATATTTTTTTATTCGCATCCAGTAATTTTTTCTTCAATTCAATGAAAAAGTCGTATCATCTCAGAAAGAACAGTATCGAAAACCGTTTTATCACTTAAAGGATATCACAGCAAGATAGAGTTGATACCGAAAAAAGATAACACAATATATACGATTGTAATTATTTAGATAAATATATATTTAAATGCTATAAATTAAATGTTTTTAAATTTATTTACCCGAAAATCTTACTAAAACAAATAGTTCACGAGAAAACTGTACCCGATATACTAATATATAATTAAGAATACACTTTAATAAAATTGAATAACTTAACATTTATCGGATTATTATTATTATTAATGCTTCTAGCGTTAGAGAAGTTAAATATTATAACGGTAGTAGAAGTAGTGTACTTTTCAGTGTTTACAAAAAATAGAAATTAACTGCTATTAATGTTTGCATTGTTTTGCTCTCGGGTTTGTTTTCGTTTTATAGTATAATTAATTGTTCCCTGTATTTAGCTGAATACACGAGATAAGTATTACTATCTATACTACTCTATCTACATTACTGACAGAGTATCTGAAATAATAAAGTAATTAATTTTCCAATAAAATCACCGATCTCAAAAAGTTAGAATTTGTTTTATTTGCACTTTTTGTATTAGAAGTTTTCTATAATGTATTGATAAATATTTATAGACGTAATTTATTATCCGATTATACAAGTCGAGTTTAAGGATAAATTTCATAAATTGGTGATGAGATTTTCATAAATACGAATAATTTAGCCTGCTCTTTTACGTTTACCGAATGCCTTATGGTTTTTTTTAAATACTTTATTCGACTAACTTTATACATCGTATGTACATATATGTATACAGTAAAAACAATTTTTAGTTATTTGATTCCGAAGGCCTTATTTCAGTTGATTATAACTTGGGAAATCCAAAACAGAATTTTTCATAATTCGGAGTCTTATAATCATCGTAGCGCTTTAAACATCTGCCAAATCTCTAGTCGTTAACCGTTATACTTACCCCTTTTTAATGATTTTAGTAATGGTTGGTAACACCGCAATAAAGTTCATTAAGGCATTAGACGCATCTTGTCGGCTTCGTTACAAATTCACTGTTACAAACTAAATAATAAAATGAAAATAATGATAAACAGATTTTTGTCAAAAGATTTTTAATTTGTTTCTTTACATGATAAATGCGGTAAGAAAGGAGACAACTAGCACCGTTAATTCTTTACAAAAATAAAAGTAAACAGATGTTTGTAGATACAAAAATTATCCCGTAAAGAATCCAGTAAAATTTGGCCGCCTTCCCCGTCACATCAACAATGTAATAATTAATTTAAAATATTGTTAAAAAAAGTCTGCTCCTCATAACTTCAATTAATTTTTTTGGTTTTTAACAATTAATTCGTAACTAATCCGATGCGGTTTGTCCGATATCTCTACGATTTTTATTACCTAATATTACCTTTAAATAAAGTTTTTTGCATATATATTCTGTTTTAAATTACTGAAATTGAATAATACAGCTCGATAAACGAGCTGTTCTGCTTATAACAGTGCGGGTAGATGTAATTTAATTACACGAAAGACATGGATTACAAAGTCACACGGCTTTTTTTTAGACACCGATTTTTATTTTTTAATATTTGTCAGCATTTAATTTTGTTTCATTGTTATTTAAGATAAGAACTTACTATAAAGGTAAATAATACGAAGGTAACTTACTATGAAGGTGTATTTCTACCTTACATAAGTATTATTAACAAGGTAAGACTATTTTCCTTATCCTTTACTGTTTTATTGTGTATAATTCAGAAGGATAAAATTAACTTAAGCAAATTAACCGCTCAAAAACGGGTAATTTAATACCATTTAACCTACTAACGAGTTAAATAGTCATTACGTGAATTTAGAACAGCATAAATTCTTGAGTTCAAGTAAATAGGATTCCTGCTAAAAAAGAATGAAAAAATTTCGTTTTTAAAAAATTAGAAATGCATAATCCGGTAATTATTTAAAAACGAAAAGGAAATATAAATTTAAGAAGTTCAGATTTTAATTACTACAAATTAAAAATAGATAAAGTAATCGACCGTACTGTAACATATCATACACAGAGATCACAGACCGAGTAAGATTTTATATAAATTTAAACGAATTCTTAAAAGGATATGACAGAGATACACGCACGACAACGGTAAGTAGTTTTCAAGCATTGCTGTAACTAGTATGTTAAATTCCTTAACGTTTTAAATTCTAAAACGATTATATAGTTATTAGTAAATATTCACATAGTTATTATTATTCACAAAATTCGTTACTATGAGTTTTATTTAAAGGAAGAAATCGATCATGTGGTTCACACCAGTTAAACGCAGTCAGAGAATACCAGTGGTTGCAAAATTACAGTGATTGCATTTTACTTTTTCTAAACTAAAGATTTCAACATGTTTTAGCTCATTCCTTAATCTCGGGATTTTTTAAAATTCTAGTATAACAATGATCCGTGGAATTACGTATAAAAACTTTTTCTTTTTACCGAATATTACTATGTCATTAACTAATTGTTTTGTTTGATGTCAGGATAAAAAATTACTTTTTTGCATCGAGCTACAAAATAAAAACGAAGAAAAATACTGATGCATAAGTTTAAACCTTATAAACCTAACTAAACTTTAAAACTCAAACCTAAGCTCTGCTTCGATCAGCCGAACTTCATGTTATATCATATTGTTCGTTATTCTTGAAGCAAGAATTAACTTACGGTTTCGGAATACATTTTAGTACGGAAATTGTTACATATAAATAGCTTTGTTTCAGAATATTTATATACTTTACGAAATTTACAACAAAATGTTTTGATCGTATTATCAAGTTCCAAATTCAAACCTAAATCGGTCAAGATTATATAATTTGTATCGATCCTTTATAAAACTCTGTTAGACTACATTAGGTGTGATTGTTTTTCGCGTAGCGTGTCTATAAAAAGGATTTACGTATGAATCGAGTATATATTATAATATCTCACCTGATCCAATACATAGTATACTACGATCATTCAAAAGATAATAAATTCAACGAGCCAGAACTAACATTCACTTAGTTCTAGAACGCTAGAATAGCTCTAAGTATTTAAACAAATTTTACTCTCCTCGATGGAAGATATGAAATTATTGTTGCCTTAAAGCTTAACGTTTGGATCATAGCGAGCCTACAACTCGCAGAAAAATTCGCTAATTTTAAATAAATCCGATATTTTTACAAATAAATCCGGGCACGAAAGTTTTGGAAATGGATTTATGTCCTGTATGGACAGAATTTTAAGAATCGAAATAAAAATAATTTATTTTTTTTAAAATGATGCGTCGAATTTATCGATTCCCAATGAATACTTATATCCTCAACGATCAGTATTTAAAAGATTTTTAATAATTCTGTACCCCAATAAAGGTAAATAATTAAAATTTCACAACCACTTACCGGTGTTCGAGCTGTCGCGCTCATCAGTAATTAAGCAAGGCCGCTGTAGAGGCCGCTGCCTCCTGAAATGTAAATAATTTTATTTTAATTATTTGCTAACATAATAATAAACAATCATCCAGAATTGAAAAAAGTTATAAAACCGGGGCGTAAATTTTAATAGGGAAATATGAAATACTAAGGGCCTTTCCCGCTGTTTTCATTTAAATGAAGTCGCGTAAATGCTGAAGTAGATGAGAAAAATATTACCGAATTTGATAAGAAAACAAAGGTTGTGGTTTCTGGGATTGGTGGAATACCAAAAAAAAATTGAGTAAGCGCTTGATATAACGTATTAATTAAAATAAGTTTTCTGTCATTTGTAGCTCGTATAAGATCAGGTAAAAAAAATTAACAAAATATTTAGAGTATTTAATGAAATAAAGTAAGTTATGCGCCCAGAAAAAAGATTCCTTTTTGTAAAACACAAAATATTTAATTATATTTTCAAATATAAATAATAAGTAAATAGAATTAACTTACCTAATAATATATTAATAAGTAAATAGAATTAATTTAAAATGAATATTTTATTGAAGTGTTTTGTGTAAGCCAACAGTCACGCTGTAAGTTCGTCATATAACCTGCGACAGCTTACATTATATCGATATACTTAAGTAACGTTTTTAAGTAAAAAAGTTATATTACTTCATCATATTAATTCTTTTAATAATCCTAAGGTTGCGGAGGGTGAAGCAGAGGTCGGCGTTAGGGCGGGAGCTATGCTTTTCCCTGGCGTCTGTACACCAGGGAAGAGCATAGCTCCCGCCCTAACAGCTGGATCCTGTTGATATAGACCGAGTGGTTTATTGGAAACCAATATCTGTTTCGGTTCTGCATGGCAACTGATGGGCTGTGCGTTTGCGGGGAGGTCCAGTGAAATGAACACCTGATGTTTGACTGCCCCGTTCTAGTGGGGGGGGGGGGGCACACCGGGCCAGACTGGAATTTAGAAGTAAAGGGGAAAAATGGTCACTTACAAACGGCGAGTCAATGTGCCGAGAACCGCGTTGTCGGACCGTGTGGAAGTTCCTTGACGCGGTTGCTATGTTCAACCGACATCAGTAATTTACCTAAGGGAAAGTAGTTTACCGCACTGCTGTGTGAAGCTAACCTAGAGATATATATGGCTCACCACCAGCCAGTTATGGCTCCAAGCGCTTTAATATCGTAGACAAGTACTTACTGGCTTTCAGCGACCTAGGCGTGGCAGCGAATTGCTGTCTAGTCAAAGTAAATTTTAATTTATGGATGTCATATATATTTTTAGTAGTTGACGCGGTGCGCCTACCCATTTTAGTAAATATATGACATGTGAGCGGCTGGGACACGTAAGCAGGTGGTGTAGAACACCGGGCTTAGTCCGCTCACGCTGTTAGGTAAGCTCTAGGAGCTATTTAGGGCACTGGTCGCTAAACTGTTTCGAGTCTCAGTAGCCGTTTGTGGCACAGACATTCGGTCTTATGGTTTAGGGCGACTGAATGGGGTGGTAGCGGGAGAAATGCAAGCAAACTAATTCTAAGGTTGGATCAATTAAAAAAGGATCCGATAAAACACTAAAAAGCAAATTCAAACAAAACCGCTTAAAACTTCTACCTAACGTATAAACATTTTATAATGAAAGCCGTATTACAAAAGAATTAATTATTTCGTTTTACTTAAGCATCTGTATATAAATTCGATTTAATAACTTAAGAAAGAAACAGATATTTAATTCTGTAATATTGATACGAAGTAGGATAAGCCGGCGATATATCAAAAGTATAAATACTATTAATTATGAATATATTTCTATGTTTCAGAAGTTAGCGTTCATTTTCAATAGATAAAAGTGTATTTTTAATATAGATTCGCCTGAATTGACGTTTGCTACTAGTACTAAGAATATTTTTAATTTATGAAATCTAGCTATTAAACAATTATTATAAGAAGATAATTTTTTAAAGTATTTTTTGGATCTAGAAGCTGTGAAAGTGTGAATGACTGCATTTTTGTTATACACGTTCCTGATATAATGAATAAAAAATTATAATAACCTTCAAGGCATATAATTTTCTTGGAAAATTACATTTTAACGTATATTGCCTTTTATTTTATTTTTTTTGTTTTAATAGTTTTATAATATGCGTAGCAAATAATTGGGCCTATTTGTATTAAAAATTTGAAGTAAATTTTCGGTTGACTTATTCGGCGACTAACGTGCAGGTGGTTGTCATTCAATTATCGATATAATGTTTTTAAATAACCCTACAAAAAAAAATTAACTTTGTTTAAATTAATTGTTTTCCGTAAAAAACGTATAAAGCATACAAATAAATGAAGTATTATCTTTCCGATATCTAATTAAATCATTAACGAATTTTTTCGATATAAATAACTAACTTACCTTAACAAAAGCTAATTAATTAACCCTGTAAAATAACAAAACTAGCTACTATCTTTTATGACATTTCAGAGTATTTAAAATTTAACTAGACAATTTCTTGTTTGCTTGATATGTTTGAATGTTATCACCCTTATGACGAAACTTATTTTCTTATTTCTTATTTTCTATATTTTTAATTAAAGGAAAATTATTTTAAAAATTGGTTTCTTTCAGTAAAGAAATAGTCTATTTTCTTCCTTCGCGGGTAGATCTACAAGGACCAGGCAAATATCACTTCATCTGGTTCCTTTCTTTTTTTCAGAAGTTCTTTAATCTTTCGGACAGTTCAGCTCTTCTTTTTCAGTTTATTCTGTACAAGAATTTTTAATTTAATAATCTTCGTTCCATATTCCTTTCGATCCAAACAGTCTTTTTCTGCATTGAAATTTTTGAGCTCTCTGTTTAACATAGTCTCCTTAACCTTTGTAGCTCCATAGTTATCAAAAATCTGTTTGTTTGCCCTTGATCGGTTCATTCGGACCGTGTGTCCGTAGAATTTTAGTCGTCTTTTTCTTATTGTTACTTCCAGGTCTTCAACTTTTATCGTAAATCTTTCTGTTTGATCTCAATCTGCAGTTGTAATTTGTGTTTTTTGACGTCAATCGCTATTTTAGCTGTTCTGTTTCTACTGATTATGTCTCCAAGATATTTGAAACTGTTTGTGATCTTAATTTTCCGTATTTTGTTTCCGTTGTCTTTCCGAGATATTTATCGGTACTTGTCATCATTTCTGTCTTTGAAAAGGAAATCTTTTCAAAGATCCCTATTTAATTTTTCTGCTATTTCTCTTAATCGGTTTGGTTAGTCACTTCCTGTTTTGATTCTTCAAAGTGCGCTAAATCGTCGGCAAAAGCTAGACATTTAATTTTTGACGTTCTGGTTCATTGTTCCTATTGTTTGCGACAGTCATTATTTTCGCAGAAAGTTTTCATGACTTTATCTACGACCGAGTTGAAAAGCTTGGTAAAAGACCATCTCCTGTCTTAGTCCTGTTTTTATTTTGAACTGTAAATAATTTATTTTATTATTAATTTTAAAATAATTTCTACGAAAACTTAAAAAATTTATCTTCACCTTCGTGATGTAGGATGAAAATTACTTTCATCCTGAAAATAACTTGTTTACAATAAAATTAATAAACAGAAAGTTTTAAATGGATAGATTAAAAGCATAAAAAGGGAACACTTCTATTTTTATTTTTAGGATGGAAATGTATACACCCTGAATCCCTCTGATGAAGGTTAAAACACAGTACTCACCCTAAAAACCTCATTCACAAAAAGATTAATTAATTAATAAAAAATATTTCAAATCAATAGATTGAAACGGTCAAAACATTTAAAATCAACTTTTTAGAGGTAGGGATGATATTTTTTCGGTGTTATCAGATTAACTTTTTGGTGATACTTTATATAATAATATAATGGTTTTATATAATTTAAAAAAAAACATTCACAAATATAATTTTCATTAAGCCTAGCATCCTTCAATATGTTTTAACTTTTATTTAATATATCCGACCGTAAAATTAACTTTCAAAAATTTAACAGAATCTATAAAATTTAATATACAGAAACCTACGGCTAATGTATTTTAAACTGTTCCCGAATTACGTAATTTCACTAATATATTGTTAACCGAGATTTTTTCTTTTTACTGGCTTCAGGTTCCTGTCCAGTTACACAACCGATACAAAATATAACGGTGTACGGACTGTTTTTTCTAAACAGAATGATGAGACAAGTTTGTAGAAAAAAACACAAATTTGTAGTCAAAAGAAAAAAACATTTTTATAAAATAATCTACGCGATGTACATTATGGGGATAAAATATATCGAAATAAAATTTATTTTAGAAAAATATATTTGAAAATTTAATAAACATCAAATGCAATAAGAGAGCTTCCAGCGATGACCAGTAGGAAAAGTAATTAAAGAATTTTAAAAAGAACGTAAAAATGCTATTGAGGAATGACTAAACAGAAAAAAATGAATTAACTTTTATCGTATTCGACAACAATGATATCGTCCAAAAAGTAATGGACATCAACTTGGATAAAGAAGAAGAATAAAAGAAGAACAACGAATATAATTATATGTTTCCACTCTTAGTAAATCGTGCAAAAGGAACAGAGAAGCTTACGGTACAAACGCATATAATATTCCCTTTGCCGATTTAGTTAATACGCAGAACTATAATGATCACGTTTCATTTGATCCCTATAAAAGTTTTTTTTTTTTTTTTTTTAACTTCGACCACCGTTAGGTATTACTTCAGGGGATGATATGAATGAAAGTTTTTGTAGCGTGTGAAAATGCCATGCCTGACCGGGATTCAAACCCGGGATCTCCGGATAAAAGGCCGAGACGCTAGCACTCGCACCACGGAGACCGGCATCCCTATAAATGTTGACACAATAAATATATACGGTATATATTATTACAAATATACATACACGGCCACGCTAGTAATGTACACACTGCATTGTTGTCTTTAAGGTGTTGCGTTGTATTATCTTTGATTAAGTGTAAAAAAAAAAAAAAGTGTGAGTTATTGCGTTATAAAATGAACAGGAAAATCGATGTTGCCGCCGACAGTGAAATACGTGGAGTCATAAGTTTTTTAAACCGTCAAAACGTTAAACCGGCTGAAATTCATAGGCAGTTGGTTGCTGTGTGCGGTGATAATGTAATGAGTGAAAGAGACGTCCGAAAAAGGTGTGAAAAGTTTGGAAATCACAGAATTAACATGCACGATGAAGAACGTTCGGGGAGGCCCTCGATAATCATCGAGGACTTGTTGAAACGCGTCGATGATGAAATCAAAAACGGCGGTCGCTCAAAGATTTCCGACCTGGTCTTTCTTTTCCTGATGTTTCAAGAGCTGTTATTGGTCGTATTGTTCATGACCGTTTAGGATTCAAAGACTTTTATGTACGTCAGGTGCTGCATGTCTAACGGTACGTCACAAAAAATCCGAATGGGATTTTCTTCGAAATTTTTGATGCGCTACACAGAAAAAAGGCGATGAGTTCTTTAATTCAATTGTTAACGGCGATGAAACATGGATTTCGTATTACACGCCAGAAAGAAAACGACAGTAAAGTGAATGGCGTCATCCTCAACCACCAACCAGACTGACAAAGGTCAACCCACAGCCATTTGGAAGCAAACTGATGGCCACAGTCTTTTGGGATCGGTTTGGCATACCGGTGATTGATTTCATGCCACGTGGAATGACCATAAATTCAGAAGCCTACTGCAAAACTCCACGTAAGTTATGGCGCGCCATTCAAAATCGGCGTTTTGGGCGGCTGACCGACGGCGTCGTCCTGCTGCACGATAATGCACGTGTACATGTTGCGGGTCCGACATGTGATTTACTGAAAACATTTGGATGGGAAATTTATGATCACCCGCCATATAATCCAGACTTAGTTCCTGATTACCACTTGTTGGGGAAATTGAAAGAATTTTTGAGTGGTAAGCAATTCGCGGTTGACGATGAACTTAAACATGCTGTTATTCAGTGGCTAAATGGACTGGTAGCAGAAGAATACGACGAGGGTATATTGAAGCTGTTTATCGCAACGACAAATGTCTTATGAGGCTGTTATATAGAGAAGTAGTATAAGGTATGTAGTTTAAGAGAAATAAAAAATATTTATGAAGTTTTCAGAATAATTTTTTTTTTATTATGAAACGGTCTTTAATTTAAAGATAACCTATTTTTAACTTAAGACTGACGTAGTTTAGGATCGCGTTCCGATCCTTTGTAGATCGTGTTGTAAGATATTTTACTCAGGGTATTCGCAAAATATTTGTCCTTCTTCCGACGCAATTCTCCTTTAGTCCGTCCTCTGAAGACCTTTCGTTACTGGTACCTTTCGGTCTAGCTGGAATGCGCCTGATGGGGCCCTAGTTTTGTGGAAGATCCGATGTATTTCCTTCACAAAGGAAGTCGCATATGGTAACCGTAGGCGGTCGCCTGACTAGTAATTGTAAGATAAAGGATGGATGAGGAATTTAGGTTGCGGAGTTCCTTTTTCTTCATTTTGTTCTTCTTCTCAGTCTGTTCTTGGCTGAATTCGCTGTCGTGGAACGGCCATCTTATTTTTCTCGTGTCTTCTTTCTTCTTTTTGCCTTTGACTTTTCATGTTTTTCGGTTGGAAATATTTACAACCGTAACCTTTGAAAGACCTGTGAGCCCCGAGAAGGGCATCACAGCAGAGAGTGCAGGCCTCTTCGTTCTCTCCATTCGTTCCGTCTTAAGACGGCTGCTAGATTTATTCTGCGTTCGTCTGCAATCTTCTGGTGGTCTTCGTTATCTCCACCATTGTGCAGAATTTTATGAGTTTTATGATGCTAATAAAAAAAAATGTTTTCAGTTAGTCCACTGTTGTAAGGATGAGCGGAAAATACCAGTAGTAATTTGTACCGATTAACCTACTTATTAATATAAAACCTCAGCATCATGATAAATACATAAATTTTTCGACCAAAAATAATCATAAGAAAAAAAAACTTATACTCAGCTGTATTATTCAATAAACCTGTAAACAAACAAGTCTTCAGAAAAAATAAAACATTTAAAGAAATAAACAATAAATATGTATATATATATATATATATACACCTTAAGTTTTACTTATAAAATAGGCTTATAATGCTTATTTTTATCCGAGAAGAAACCAAATTAAAACAATTATACGAAGATTTTTAAAAATCTTTTAAACCTTGCTTTACACTTTTTAGTCATACTTTAATCAAATTATTGTCATACATTGCATGAGTTTAATTAGTAGGTTAATTTCGATTTCAATAGAAAACATCACATATTGAAATTTCTAATATATTTATAAAACATCAAACAAATTTTCAATCAAATATTTACTATACAAAGTAACGAAATAGTGAAGTTTTTATTATTAAAATACAGTTGTAAATTAACAAAACTTGTTTTGTCGCTTATGTACATTTTACAAATATACCCTCGTACGGGCGAATGTTTGCAAAAGTAATGGTGGAATATTGTAATGTCACCCAAACTTGGTAACTGTGTAAAATTTCATCATTAGGAATGTCAGAAAGTATGTTAAATTAAGGATGCAAGATTTCAGGACAAACATGAAAATAAATTGAAAAAACATTATGAGTTAAAATAAAGCAAATAAAAATATATATTTAGTGTGCCACTGATGCGCAGTTTTTTGCTTAAAACAGTATTACCAAGTTCTTACTTAAATCCAATGGAATAAAATTAATAATTTAAACCGGTGTTAACTAATAATGATCAAACCGATCAACGAAAAATTTTGGATTATTTGTTGATATCACTTGTGCTACTAGTACGTTTTAGCTGGAAACACCCACACTTGGATTATTTAAAAATAATTGTATCGTTATTTTTCTACCTATACTACTAGCGAATGTGTGTATTTTCGTTTCTTTTAACTTCCGCCCAGTAAATCTATTAAAATAAAGAACGAGTGGCGCAGTAGCTTTGCGCGATTTCGTTACAAAAAAAGGCGATGAAAAAAATCCGTAAAAAAAAAAAGCAAATGATGCCACTCAACTTTCCTGGTATTTAAATACAGCTTAAAATTAAATTATTCCGCCTCGATAATGTATTAGCTCTTTTCCATGTTGCTGTTCTTTACTAGATAATAGAATATGCAAGAGCCAATTCAACAACGTTTATAAATTATTTTATTAATAATTTATTTACTTCTATAGAAAATATGTTTAAAATCTTGTTTCCTTTAATGCCTAATTAAAATCTGTCACGTTTTGATGTTTTGTTTTTAATAGACGTCGAAATGCTAACGTTTGGAACTAGTTTCTACGAACTTTATTCATACCACTTTATTCAGAATCAAATTCTCTACAAGTTTTGTTTAAAACATTTAAGTTTTTATTACCTATTTAATAAGTATTTTACGCCAAACATAAAATACTGCATTTTCCTAACCCGATCGTTTGTCTTTTATCCCACATTTCTCGAAAACTACTAAAAAAAAAAAAAAAAAAAAAATGTAGTTTTGGAACCTTTTTTTCAGTACAAATTTCATATAAAATCACTAAATTTACCTCCTTAATTTGAGTTCCAAGTATTACAGTCCGGCTTAATTTTACCGAATGCGCAGAAATCAGCGCTTTCGAATTGATGTTTATATGAATTTTCTTCTTTATTTCACTGGAAGGACATATATATTCTGGACTCTTTTACATTCTTCGTGAATCACTCTGTATATGCAAAAGTTTTTTTGAAAAAGCAATCGGAAAAATAATTCATAACGATTTCATTAACGGAACAGAAAAAATCGGTAAGTTATGTATAAATAAATCAAAAATAGATTTATACAATTTTTAAGATAATAAAGAAAACTTGTAGAGAATTTGATTCTGAATAAAGTGGTATGAACGTTAGCATTTCGAAGACTATTAAACACATCATTATTTACCGAAAAGAAAAAAATAATTATCTTAAAGTACTAAATTTTAGCCGGATTTGTTTAACACGTTAATGATTGTCCAAAATTAGAATAATTGATAAATGTGAGAGGGGGAGATACAGCAACAGTTTTTTTTTTAAGTATTACGGTGTTAAACACGTTACGTCACACTTTCTGATATAAATTAAAATAGACTCCGGTAAATATAAGAAATGCTAAAATTTTCCGACCGCATGAAATGGACAGGACTGACTTCAGTATCAAGAAAGTAGATGCAGAAACTGACCCACGGACACCATTCATTAAAATTTCAGGTTCAGTTAGAGAAGTGAAACGAAATACAACACGAGAAATATCAAATGACGATAGGACACTGAAGAATCCAACTTTACAGCAGAAAACGTAAGGAGGTATAAATTAAGAAATAGAAACGAAAACATATACGGTATATAAATCGAAGCGTTTCAGTTAACCAAATCAATTTACTTTGAAAAAACTGTCGTATCAGATTAACAACTACATAACTCGTCATATAGATAATGCTTTTACAGGAAGCATTAAATTACATTGAAATAAATAACAGGCTTTTTTACTTCATTCTTTTTAAAGATTTCGGTGATAAACGTAAAATGTTTTTCTGTTAAGATATAAAGAACGAGTGGCGCAGTAGCAATATCTTTGCACGGTTTCGTTACAAGTATAATTAGTAATCTATCACCTTAAAAAAAGCAGATAGCGATGCCGCTCAACTTTCCTGGTATTTAAATAGAGGTTAAAATTAAATTATTCCGTCTTGATAAAGTTGAAAACGATTACTATACAAACGACCTAGTTTATTTTTTTCTTATTCTTTATGTCGGTTTATTTTCTAATGAAAAAAATTTAGACAGTATTAATAAAGATTCCTATAGTTATTTTTTAAACTAGTAAACATAAAAATTAGAATAAATACATTTCTTTACTGAAGTTTTCTGTCTTTAATTATCATACAGTATAATTAAAACCGCTTCAAACCGCAGCACTTTGGACTACCTCAACGAAAAAACGATCAATCATTCTTTTTCAGTAGAATTCTGTATTTTCAGTAGAATCACATAGTAAAAACAAATAAGTTACTATACTAAATTTCATAACTGTAGTAAACATTGTACCCGAAATATACGAGACACTTGTACGACCAAATAGGCCAAAAATTAAGTACACACGCGCGTACGTGTGTGTCTCATCAGAAAAATGCATAATTTTTCTGTAGAGAAATATGTTAATTGTTAAAATGTATTTATGAAGTCAAGAAAATATTATAAAAATATTATAAATATATGAAAATTTATTCATATATTTTCAATGTTATCTAAGTTAGAAACACAAAGATTATGATGATGATGTTGATGATGACAATAATAATAGTAAAATACATAGTTAGATACTTGTATATTGTTTAAAATGAAAATATTTTTATTATTAAAAGGCTACAAAAGATATTAAGTTCGAAGCTTACGTTTTTTTTATGGGTACATTTAGAGCCTTGGCTCTTACTAAATTGGCTGATTTCAACGAATCCTCTTTTTACAAAGCAGAAAAAAATTTCTTTGGAAATTCTTTTGTACGATTTTCCCGCATACTTCAACGGAAGAATTAAAAAAAAAAATTAGCGGTTTTCGTAGACTATTTGAAGATTTTTTTATTTGCTGACATTAGCGTTCGGTATCGGATCGTTATAACACAACAATGTGAATGTCAGAATGATGCGAAGTATATCGCATAATTCTGACGTTTTAAGTATTTTAAGATGAAATATCAAGGTAAATTATATGGAAAAATTAATACGTATTCCCGCATTTCAGACAATGGAATAAATCACACTCGGCAGTAGTCTATGCGATTTGTACGCGTTCATATTTTTATTATACATAGGTTTTTTATTCTTCATATCTTATGAACGACTTTAAAAAAAAAATAGGGCAACGTTTCTTAAAATCCTATCAGTATTTAAAAAAACAATAAACCGAAAAAGAAAACAAAAACTTTTACAGATTTAAAAAAAATTAAACCGAATTAATAAAAAAAAACTATACTTAAAATTATAAATTACTCTTTAAATTTCAAATTTTTGAAGACGTGCCGAATAAAGTGTTGATAAGTTGATAGCGGTTTTAATTTTATTCATATTTAAAAAAATATTATTTCCTAATTTTTAATGTATTTATTAAGTAGGTTTTATTTAATTTTTACATTTCTTAATTTCAATATATAATTTTTTTTTTTAAATCTTTGACGGTGATGTTATAAAATTGCATAACTTAAATAATGGACGCATTTTATCTAATAATTTCATAATTGTTCAGCGATGCATGAAATAATGTTAAATAATAAACAGCATAAAATCATTATACGTACATTTATTTATGTATGAATTGGCAAAATATAAATGATTTATGATTTGTAATAAAATATAATCTCCTGAACTATATATATCTGCCATCAGTTCACTGAAGCACTGAAAAGCTGCTTATAATAAATGGTTTAATAGTATTTAATTCGTTCCCTTTTAAATTAAAATAAAAGGATATTTCTCTAATTAAAACAGAAGTCGTGTTTACGTTAAAATAAATTTTATTTCTAAATGGAGCAATAATTTTGGTGAAAAGATGAACAAATATTATGAACTGGAAGGGTTCCTGATGAATTCAGAACTTATTATTTTAAACGACGGATCAGGAACCTTTTTCAATGCCAGAGATGGATCGACGTCCTGTATAGATCTTGCACTTATAAGCGGATCGATAGCACCGAGGTACAGCTTCCATGTCATAGACGATCTGCATGGAAGCGATCATTTCCCGGTGCAAATTGTAACTGATGTTACAAGAACAATATATCCCATCCCTAAAAGATGGTTATTTGAAAAGGCAGACTGGACGAGCTTCACAGCTAGAACGATACTCCCAGAAACAACTGGAGTTATCGGAGACGATGTCGACGCCATAACAAATGCAATAATTGAGTCGGCATCGAGATATATTCCCAAAACATCTGGAAAACTTACGAAGAAACTCGTTCCATGGTGGAACGATGAAATAAGTGAAGCTATAAAAAGAAAAGAAAAGGGCGTATAACGCCTTTAAGAAGCGTCCTAGTATAGAAAATCTTGTTGCCTTTAAGATATACAGGGCGTATGCAAAACGTCTTATGATAGACTCGAAAAAACGATCCTGGCAGCAATACGTGTCATCCATTGAAAAAACTACTACTGCATCAGATGTTTGGAGGAAAGTGAAGGCGATTTGTGGGCGTAATGATTTTGCTCCCATAACTAGCCTTCAAGATGAAGATGAAATAAAAGACACTCCATATGAAATTGCAGAGCTGGAAACATTGTCAATCACTTCGAAAAGTTCAGCAGAACGGCCAACTACGAAGAAGATTTTCGTACTAAAAAAGAACAACTTGAAGGTCTACTAAACTTCAGAACTGAGTATAATTACTCATATAATGTACCTTTTAAAATGGAAGAATTCGCAAAAGCGTTGGAAAAATCAGGTAACACAACTGCTGGTCCGGATGAAATCCACTATAATATGATCAGGCAGCTGAATACCACTGCAAAGCGTAGATTATTAGAACTTTATAATAAAATATGGCGGGATGGAACGTACCCGCAGCAGTGGAAAAAAGCTCATGTGTTTCCAGTACCAAATAAAAATAAAAGTTTAACAGACCCCAATAGCTATCGTCCTATTTCTTTGACGTGTGCTATGGGAAAAATACTGGAAAAAATGATTAATAATCGACTCGTCTGGGTTTTGGAAAAAGAAAACCTGATATCACCGTATCAAGCAGGTTTTCGGCAATACCATTCTACCACTGATCAAATGATCAGCTTAGAGGACGTTATATATAACAGCTTCATTAAAAGGAAACATTGTGTCGGAGTCTTCTTTGATCTTCAGAAGGCTTTCGATATGACCTGGCGTCATGGTATAATGCTCCAGATACATGAATGGGGCATTCGTGGCAATCTGCCTATACTGCTCAGCAACTATATGAATGACCGTACTTTCCAAGTACGAGTCAGTAGCGAATATTCATCTGTAAGAAATTTGGAAAATGGCATACCACAAGGTTCGCCGTTGAGCGGTACCTTGTTTACCATTGCCATCAATAAATTGATATTAGCCATTCCAGCAGAAATCAGCAAAAGCGTCTATGTTGATGATCTGGCAATTGTGTATGCCAGCAACAAGACTGCTATGGTGAGGTATAAATTGCAACGAGCGATCAATGCTCTAAATGAAGTTGCAAAGAATAACGGATTCCAATTCTCACCAGAAAAAACGTGCTGTGTACACTTTTGTAGGAAGAGAATTCCTCATCAAAGTCCTGCGTTGACAATTGATGATAATCCAATATAATATAAAGACAATGTAAGACATTTAGGACTAGTATTGGATAAATCCCTTACATGGGGATTACATATACAGGACTTGAGTGATAGATGCAAAAGAGCCCTAAACATTATAAAATGTTTATCGAACTTAAATTGGGGCTCAGACAAAGAGACATTATTGAGATTGTATAAAGCATTGGTTCAATCTAAACTAGACTACGGATGTATCGTATATTCATCCGCTAGAAAGTCGCATTTAAAAAAGTTAGACGTAGTTCATAATAGCGGAATAAGATATGCAACAGGCGCTTTCCGCACAAGTCCGGCGGCTAGTCTGATGTTTGAAGCCGGAATAATGCCACTACATTATAGAAGAGAGATCCTCATGTTAAGATATGCAGGAAATGTATGGGCTTTCCCTGCTCATATAAATAATAAATTGTTTACGAATCATCCCATGGCTGCATTATACGAACATCGTGCTACCTATTCCAGACCAGCCGGAATTAGGTACCACGAACTAAGAAATAAATATGAAATTGCCATTCCAGATACATTGGCAATTTCTACTAGAGAAATACCGCCATGGCTCTTGCCAGCGGTAAATACAAGTTTGGATCTATCTCAAGGAAAAATAAAAAAGAAACCAGCAGTGATCATCCAGCAGGAATTTTTGGCAACCGTCAGTAGCTACGAAGAACATATTAGAATTTATACTGACGGTTCTAAAACCGAACATGGTGTTGGATGCTCAATATATGTAAATGAAGAAGCCCACTTTTGGAAACTGCCAGATGTGGCCAGTGTCTACACGGCAGAACTCACTGCAATTCAGCAGGCTCTTCGCTACACTGAACACTATTGAGAGTGCTAATATGTTCCGATTCATTAAGTGCACTTGTCGCAATTCGGAACAAGAACATTAAGGATGTCCTAATTGCAAACATCCTGTCCATTTTATACGTACTAAAACAACGAGGACAGCGATGCGTATTTGTATGGACTCCGGGGCATGCTGGTATTACAGGTAATGAAATCGCAGACGAAGCTGCAAGAAAGGCAACAGTCTGCGATGATTTGGATGCATTTCCTGTAAGAGTGGCAGTTGTTAAAAACCGTCTAACAAACATAGTAAGAAACAAGGAACAAGGAACGCTGAATGGAGGAGTTTAAATACAAAATTAAACTCAGTAAAAACTTCTCCTTATAAATGGAAAAGCGACTTTAAGTTGACTCGCAGTGAACAAGTAGCTGTGACCAGACTTAGAATCGGTCACACGCGATTAACAAATTTATATTTGTTAACCGGCGAAGTGAGACCAATGTGCGATGTTTGTAATAAAACACTGACAATCAAGCATCTAATAAAAGAGTGTGCCATATATGAGGACCTCAGAAAAAGGTTCCGTCTTAGAAATAATATTAGTGCTGATCTGGATAATGGAAATGAAGAAAATATAGTTACATTTTTACACGCCAGTGGACTTCTTAAAAGTCTATAAAATGAAAGTTTAAAGCTGTGATAAAAGAATCTCTAAGCGGTAGTTTTATATATATATATAAAGAAAGAAATGATATTGATATGTTGAATTTTTAATTTCATGGTCTTTTCAGAACCGTATCTCAAATTTTAATATTGGGGCCCTTTACACCCCGTAAGTGTTTGTGATTGTCCTTGTCTTTTATGTCTTAATGTTTATTGTGAAGTTTGTGTTTTTAAATAAAATGTAAGGGCCCTTTACACCCTTACATATGACGATCCAGATGGTGATAGTAATTTCTTTTAAAGAATGTGGCGAGGGCTAATGACCTTAGCAGTCGATGCCCGTAAAAATTCAGATAAAAAAAATAATAATAATATCCCTGAGGTAAATAAACCCCACGTCCGGAACAAAACATCTACGTTCGACGTCCAAGGCGGAAACATCTGTACATAAGTACTTTTTCATAATGCTGGCTAACGGGACTCCGAGTGTTTTTCCCTCGGACATCGAATCTTCTTCGACCTGATTCCACCTACAGGCAGTAATACAAGGATTGGAGTTTCGGCCAGCTGGAGATATGAAATACGTTAATGATTATGGAAATGGATTCACCCTATCTATAGAGCTGGTGATGTGGCGGCCAGGATCGAAGTGATTGCTGGAGTAACGGAGGCCCTTCCGCTGTCCACATGCCCCCCGCGATGGCAAGCATGTAGTTATGGTGCCAATGTATGTCGATGTAGGGGAGCTCTGAAAACTTCGGTGTGTAGGGGCCTGGAGTCAGTGCAGAGATTGCACATCCGCTCTCTGCCAGGACATGTGCCGGTTCCACCGGAGTACCGGACCGGACCTCCAGGGTTGGTAGCCCTGGAGAGGGGTATACACCGGCAGCTAGCCTTACTACAGAAGGAATCAACTTATCATGTAGCCTGAACAAACAAACTGACAGAGGTTCACGTAAACACCCTCGTCTTGAACCAGCCGTTTCACCTGAGGCGAAACGGAGAAAAACTTTTGAAAATAGATGGATAGAAAATGATATCAAGAATTTCCATACAGCTCTTTCAAGATGAATGTTCCAAAACCCAAGTATTTGGTAATTAGTAGAGATTATGGCAATTTTTCGAGAATAAGCCCCTTCCTTATTGCTCGAGAAATAAGTAAATGTGCTGAAGGCCCAGTTAAAGAGATCAGGAAAACATATAATGGTCCAAAACATGGTCCAAAAACATATAATGTAGAGACGGCTAATGATGCACAATCGCAGAAGATCCTAGGGCTTAAGAATACTGGCGAATTTGCTGTACACGTCGATCCGTACAACACACTCAACACATCAAAGGGTGCTGTGGTCTGCCGGGATCTGCTGAATTGTACAGACAGAAAATATTTGAGGAACTGATACCACAAGGAGTAATAGAGTGCCGCAGGTTGAACATGAGAAGAAAGGGCAAAGTTCTACCTTCTGCTTGTCCTCACCTTCAACAGACCAGCCCTGCCGGAGAAAGTACGTGCAGGAATCCACAGATTGGATGTGCGGGCTTTTGAACCACAACCAATGTGGTTTTTCAAGTGCCAACGTTTTGGCTAGACCGCTGCTCGATGCGAGAGACCGCAAATATGCGTGTGTGATGAAGAGGTTTATGAAGGGTAGCCATGTAAGGAACCTCCTTCATGTGTAAACTTTAGAGGACAGCATCCGTGCAGATCAAGAAACTGTCCTGTTTACAAAGATGAAGTAGTTGTGCAGGAAGTCAAACCCCTGCAGAATGTCAGCTACATTAAGGTAAAGAAAATTGTAAACGCCCGCAAGCCTAGAGCGGTAACAACTTATGCTCAGGCTGCGGCTGCTGTTCCTGCTCCTCCTCAAGCTGCTGTCGATGCGGCAGTCTGCTGTCCCAAGCAGCTTATTAGCAAACTTGCGCCCACTTTGGCTGATATGATTGAGAGAATTATAGAAAAGAAATTGAAGTCTCTCATTCGTAAAGAAATTACAAAGTCATCGATAAAAATACAGCCACCCTATGATATCTCAAATAGGACCAAATGTGCACTCGCTCACAAGAAGCATATATTGCAGAATTTTGATTGGAAGGTGGATGACATAGCACGATTAATTGCTCAGCTTCCCCCACCCATACTATTGGTGGGTGACTTCAATGCACATAATTCTCTTTGGGGCTCGGATCGAGTAGATTCCCGTCGAAAAAAATTGGGAAAAGTTCCTTCTAAATTCTGATTTCATTATCTTAAATGATGTTCAGGAACTTTTTTCAATGCCAGAGATGGATCAACGTCCTACATAGATCTACCACTTACAAGTGGATCGATCGATAACACCGAGTTACACTTTTCGTGTTTTAGAGGATCTACATGGAAGCGATCATTTTCCGGTGCAAATTGTAACTGTCGTTACAAGAAAAAGATATCCCATCTCCAAAATGTGGCTTTTTGATAAGGAAGATTTGACGAACTTCACAGCTAGAACGATACTCTCTGAAACAACTGGCGTTATCGAAGCCAATTTCGACGCTATAACTAATACCATACTTAACTCGGCATCAAGATATATTTCCAAAACATCTGGGAAACTCAAGAATCGATCCGTTCTGTGGTAGAACGATTAAATAAGTGAGGCTATTAAATAAAGAAAAGAGCATATAACGCTTTAAGGAAAGGTCCGACATTAGAAAACCTAATAGCCTTTAAAAGATAGAGGGCGTATGCAAAAAGACTTATGATGGATGCTAAAAAATGATCATGGCAGGGACACATGTCATCTACTGACAGAAATACGACTGCGTCAGACGTTTGGAAGAAAGTGTCGGCTATTTGTGGGCGTACAAACTTTACTCCCGAAACCTGCATTCAATATGAAGATGAAGTTACACATACTCCAAACGAAATTGCAGAATTACTACCAAATCGTTTCGAAGAAGCAAGCAAAACGGCTAACTACGATGAATAATTTAGAACACAAAAAACAGAACTTGAGGATATGCTAAATTTTACAACTGAAATGAATTATTCATATAATGTATCATTCAAAATAGAAGAACTTGTGAAAGCGTTGTTGAAAGCCGGCAACACAGCGGCTGGTCCGGATGAAATTTATTATGTCATGATCAGGCAGCTGAATACAAATGAAAAACGTAAGCTGATAGAATTATATAATCAGATATGGCGGGATGGAATGTACCCGCCGCAGAGGAAAAAAGCACATACTGATCCAGTTCCAAAGAAAGATAAAATTCTAACGGATCCCAATTGTTACCATCCTATTTCTTTGACGTGGGCTACGAGAAAAATCTTTGAAAAAATTATAATAATAATCGACTCGTTTCGATTTAAGAAGAGAAAATCTCAAAAAATCACATCAAGCGGGTTTTAGACAATACCACTCAACCGATCAAATGATCTACTTAGAGAACATCATACATAACAGCTTCATCACAAGAAAACATTGTGTCGGAGTCTTATTTGATCTGCAGAAAGCATTCTATATGACCTGGCGACATGGAATGATGATTCAATTACATGAATGGGACTTTTGCGTCAATCTGCCAGATTTTCTCAACAACTACATGAACCCAAGTACGCGTTAATAATGAATATTCATTATTAAAAAGATTGGAAAATGGCATACTACAGGCTCTGGAGAAGAAGGCTCGCCGTTGAGCGGTACCTTGTTCACGATCACCATCAATAAACTAATATACTAAAAATCTAGCCATTCCAGAAGAAATCAGCAAAAGTATTTTCGTAGATGTTCTGGCAATTGTGTATGTCAGCAACACTACAGCTACGGTGAAGTACAAATTGCAATGAGCGATAAACGCCCTCGATGAAGTTGCGAGGAATAATGGATTCAAATTTTACCAGAGAAAACGTGCTGTCTACACTTCTTTAGGAAGATAATTCCTCACCGAAGTCCTGTTTTGACCATCGACGACCATCCAATAGAATACAAAGGTAATGTGCGCATGTAGATAAATCCCTTACATGAAGATTACATATACAGGACTTGAGTAATAGATGTAAAAAATCTTTAAACATTATTAAATGTTTATTCAACATCAATTGGGGCTCATATAAAGAAATACTATTGAAGATGTATAAATCACCGGTTTAATCGAAGCTTGACTACGGATGTATAAAGTCGCATTTACGAAAGTTAGACGTAATACATAACAGCAGAATAAGATATGCCACAGGCGCATTCCGTACAAGTCCGGAGACTAGTCTAATGTCGGAAGATGAATAATGCCACTACATTATAGAAGAGAGATTCTATCGGTAAGATATGCGACAAATATATGGGCCTTTCCTACCCATATAAATAACAATCATCCTTTGGCTGCATTATAAGAACATCGTGCTACCTATTCCAGACCAGACGGAATACGGTATCATGAATTAACAAAAAGATATGAAATTGCTTTACCAACTAGCAATTTAGCAATTTTTACAAGAGAAATTTCGCCATAGCTCTTAACAGCGGTAAACACAAGATTGGATCTCTCCCAACCAGAAATAAAAGAGCAGCCAGCCGTAATCATTCAACAGGAATTTTTATTAACCGTCAGTTGTTACGAAGATTACATAAAATTTTATACTGACGCTTATAAAACCGAACATGGTGTTGGATGCCCTATATATGTAAATGGAGAAGCCCATTCTTGGAAACTGCCAGACATGGAAAGTGTTTATGCGGCAGAACGTATTGTCATACAGCAATCTCTTCACTACTCGGAACACTACTGCGAAGAGAAAGTGCTAATATGTTCCGACTCTCTAAGTGCACTTACTGCAATTCGAAACAAGAGCATCAAGAACGTCCTTACTGCAAATATCCTGTCCATTTTGTACGTTTTAAACCAACGAGAACAGCGATGTGTATTTTTATGAACTCCAGGGCATGCTGGTATTACAGGGAATGAAAGTGCAGACGAAGCTGCCAGAAAGGCAACAGTCTGCGATTTTTTGGATGCAATTCCTGTAAGGTTGGCAGATGTTAAAAACTGTCTAACTAACATAATAAGAAACAAGTGGAATACTGATTGGAGGGCTTTAAATAAAAAATTAAACACGGTCAAAACTTCTCCATATAAATGGAAAAGCGACGTGAAGTTGACTCGCCGAGAACAAATGGCGGTGACCAGACTTACACGCGAATAACAAATTCATATTTGTTAACCGACGAAGAAAGACCAATGCGTGGTGTTTGTAATAAAGCACAGAGTCACTCACCTAATGGAAGAGTGTACCATTTATGAGGACCTCAGAAAGAGGATCGGTGTAATAAATAATATTGCTGCTGATTTGGGAAAGGGAAAAGAAGAAAAAATAGTTGCTTATCTACATACCAGTGGACTATTAACAAGTATATAAGCAAATTCAAGTTGTCTTAAGGAATCTCTAAATGAAGTTGTTCCATTTTATGATTGTGGATAATTTTTAATAATGTTGGTATTGTGAAGATATTCTTTTTTACATTTTTGTTTTTTGTGCTTTATTTATTGTTTCATTTTCATATCAGGGCTTTTTACACTCTGTTAAGTGTTGTCAGTGTCTTTAATGTATGTAAGTGACTAAATGTTTTTATTGTTTTTGGTGTTTTTAAATAAAATATAAGGGCTCTTTACACCCTTTCATATGACGAACCTGATGGTGATTTAAACCTTATTTTAAAGATTGTGACGAAGGCTAATGACCGTAGAAGTCGATGCCCAAAAATATAATAATAATATTGCCCCGGATAAATGTAACCCCACGTCCATGCAATAACACTTACGCACACGTCCGGGGCGGGCTACGACCTGGAAATTCGGTAACTTCATTTATGTCGGCCAACGGGGAAATGGTCTTGCTCAGGAGCTTTGGAGTATGGGATTGTCGGTCCCGAGCTGTTTACGGTTGTGCTTCTCGGCTTCGCTCTTCCAGTAGGAGTGGGAGGCATGACCGTGATCTGTTTGCCGACGCTGGGCGGAATGCGGACGGGGAGTGCTCATCCCTCTTCTCGGTTGTGAAGCCGGGTTGAGGGTACGCTGCTATGAGCTTGCTCTGCCGACGTCTTGCGCCGTCCAGCGTGAATCAGTCACTTCGACTATTGACAGGGATTGTCCTATGGATAAGGGTATGAGAGTCCTTACTGATACGTGCGAGCCCTGGGATGACGGTATTGTGGGTCAGGCAGTTCCTGACTCCCCGGCCCGGGTTAAATTTGTGGCTTACCGGGGGAATCCAGGCAGGATTAATGATCCGGGGAATGCCCAACCGTCTCTCCGCCACCACCTTGTGACATCAAACTGACGTAAATATAGTTTTATGAAAACAACAACTCCCACAACTTCCGTGACAGAGGGTCCACGTAAAAACACTCGTCCTGAGAAACCTCTTTCTTCGGAAGCGCAGAGAAGGAAGAGTGTCAAGTTTAGTGACAAAGAAGAGTTGATAGTTATAGAAAAGAGGGCTCGAACGAAGCTTCGACCCAAAAGTGGAGGACCTATTCCAAAATTTCTAGTTATCAAGAAAACGGAAAGTAATTTTTCTAAGGTGCCTTCGTGATTGCTTGAGACATCATCGAAGCAGCTGGAGGAGGGATTAAAGATATAAGGAAAACTGCGATGGGATTATTTGTTGAAACCGTCAACGACATACAATCGTCTCGATTATTGAAAGTAAAGAAGATTGGAGTTGTGACGTTGAGGTTGTACCATACAGTACTCTAAATACGTCTAAAGGAGTAGTTTTGTGCACAGATTTGCTTAACTGCACCGAAGATGAAATTGTTGATGAACTTTATGGACAGGTTGTTATTGTATGTCGACAATTGAACACTCGACGAAACGGAGAAATCTTAACCTCCGCGTTGCATGTGCTATCGTTCAATAAACCTACATGTCCAGAAAAAAAGACAGAATTTCATAGGCTAATTGTGCGTCCGTTCATCCCAACACCATTGCGGTGTTTCGAATTTCAAAGATACGTACACACGGCAGCGATATGCACGAGGAAACAGATTTGCTTATGTGGCAACACGTTGCACCCGGATGATGTGTGCAGGAACCCGCCGGTATATGTTAACTGTAATGGACAACATAATGCAAGATCAAGGAATTGTCCAAAATATAAAGAAGAAATTGCGGTACAGGAAGTAAAGACCGTTCAGAAGGTCAGTTATTTTGAAGCAAGAAAAATCGTGCATAACAGAACGCCAAAGGTCACGTCTTATGCACAGATTGCTGCTGTTCCTGTAGTTACCTATAAACCAAAGGACGTGGTAACAGAATGGCGCCAGCCTTAGCAATCTTACTGGAAAAAATAATTGCTCAGAAATTGAAGAACTGAACAATTAGGGACAGCAATCCAAAGTCGTCTAAAATAAAAGTAGATCTACCAAAACTTAAGTGTTCTACCCCACCGAACAATGAGCAAATTCAAACGAAAATGCAGAAGGAACTGAATTTAAAGTTCTGATTGAAAAAATCCCTACTCCGGGACTTGTGAAACCGGAAATACTTATTTTGGAAAAGAAAGATTTAGAAAAAACAGCAATGGAGCCTCCGAAATCACGGAGGCCTGAACTGAAAGGGCGCGACACAAGGCCGCCCCACATCTTCTAGCGGTGAGTATATCCAGTCTGGACTGCGATATTCATGTGACCGCGCCATCGGAGCCGGCAGCATGAGATCCTCCGAGACTTATGGTGGATGAACTAAAGACTCCATCACCGAGGACTCAGATTCAATGGATATTGACATCGACGCCCTTCGGAATGGAAAAAAGAAGTAAAAAATACGGCTGAAAAGGAAACCGAGGCGATAGAATTTAACAAGAGATCGATTTTATACTTCTATGAAGAATTTATTGTAATAAAATTTGTCTTTTTTATTTTTGTATAACATAAGAGTTTTAAGATCTGTTATTTTATGTTCTTTGAACATCTTCTATTGTATTGTATTGTGATGTGAGATATTAAGTGGCAAGGGCTCTTTACAGCCTTGTCATTATGTGTTTAACATTATATATTTTTTTAATATTAGTATTATTAATATTATGCATGATGTTTTGGACAGTGTTTCCTTGATGTACATTTGATCGTTTGACAACATTTTGTAAGAAATTTTTTTTTTTTTAGGTGGCAAGTACCTTTACACCCTTGCCATTTTGTGTTTCTATTGGGGTTTTAATCCCATGACAAGTCTGTTTTTTAGAAGATCTGTATTGACAAGACTAGTCTAATGGTTATGTCGCTCGTGTTTTTTATCGGGAGGGAAAAGATTGTTTTTTTATTTTTTGATGTAGAAGGCGCTAATGACCATAGCAGTTGATACCCCTAAAAGTTCAAAGAAAAAAATAATAATAATTGGTTATTGTACTGGACAATTAATAGAATATTTTAACACCAGGGATGAGCATCATCCTCCTAGATTCTTCTGAATTTATTCTCTATCCCGGAGAATTCACATAAAAAACATTCCTATCTTTTCATAAAGAAAAAAATCCCTTTCGGCACGCCGGAAGGCAGAGGTAGTTTTCACCGGTCGTAGGGATAAAAAACTTTTTCACTTTAAAGTTAAGAAAAACTTCGAATTTACTCAATACGACAAAGGTTTCATGTGAATAAAAGTTTCATATGTATAGCATACGACAAGCCCATTTTACAATTCCAGTAATATTTTGGTCATCCCTTGCCGTAAGGGTTGGTCATATAAAAAATTGTTTCAGACAAAAGTTTAAGGTCATGATTATAGGACTAACGACCAACTTAAACTGATTCGATACTGTGCCTATTAATGTAGGTATGGTTTTCTTTTGTCTTCAAAACCCCATTTTTTCCCACCTCCTGGGCCAAGGGTTGGTTATACCAAAAACCTTTACTTGTATAAGTTTAGGCCCTTATTCAAAGAATAGTAGGAACTAGAAACGAATTCGATATTTTACTTAATAAAAATGTTATAGCAATATTTTGTTTTTTTGAAAAAGCGCTCCCATTTCCATATATATATATATATATGAGAAATATTATTTTAAATGTTGGTTGAGGCTTCGACACTTCTCCAATTAGTAATAATTTTTCTGATTCACTTGCCTAGGATATATATTTAATAAAAAAATATCAAAATGGAAAAAGAAAACCGGAAAATATCAAAGGAATTTAAAAAGTTCCAATCTCGCGTTAATTTTTTTCTGTTAACCTTTTCCCATAAATATACGAGTAAGAAAGAATTATGGATTCCCAACATTATTTTCGAACTGTATCTAAGAAAACGTAATCCGCTCGTGGAGATATTCTCTACAAAATCGGCAAAGAAGACGCCGAATGATTACCGGCCGACTCACTTTCACAGATAATTTGGTTTTCTTTTCAGGCAATCCCAAAGTAGTTACAGAAGAAATAAACATATCACAAGCAATACCAGAAGCGACAGACCTTCAAATATCTTTTGAAAAACACAACATATGACAAATATCAATAATGTCCAAAAATCAGGTATGGGAAAACAGAAAAGTAAAACAATTCAATTACCCCTGAAAAATTATAGAACGGAGCGGTGAAAAGAAAAGAAGTCTAAGAAAACGATTTATGAACTAACAAAATACCTTCAACAAAATATGTACATGTTATGAAGTAACAAAATACCTTCAATACAAAAATTAATCTATAAATCAGGAATTAGTCGAAAAAAAATTAATAGAAATCTCGGTAAGGAGATCTTTTTAGAAGAAAGACCAGCGAGAGACTTAAAAAGTACTGGCAGGAAAGGGACACTAAGAAAAGTATTAAACGTGATTCATAGCAGGTCTAAACGAAAAGCTTATTAGGACTGTAATATTTTAATTGAATTCAAAAACGTTAAAGTTCTCAATTTAACCTGTTCAGAGGTATGTTCTAATGCTCTCCAAGATCCTTCGAATCGTTGTCATCGAGATGAATTTTCTTTTAGATCATTCAGAATTTGAATAAGGTTATTTCTTCAAGACAACTGTTTTTGAGTAATTGAATAATTAACCCTTCGCCAACTCGATAATAGTTTTGGATATAATTAAACTTTTGGAGTAGTTCGTAACATGAAACGAGATTAAAAGAAGATAGACATACTTCATGCAAACGGCATTCTTCTGGAACGAGGAAAGCTAGGTAAGCAGAAATCAATTCGCGCTACGAGGTAACTCGAAAAATTAAACCGCTAAAAACAAATTAAATTCTACAGCATTCGATAATACGTGAGAAATCGAAAAACCAGAATCCTTGCCGTTGCAAAAATTTATCAACTTCGGTGTAGAAACATTTTTAACATGTTTTACCTGTAACTGTGACTTCGTAAGCGTGGGTAATTTTCACAGAGGAGCGTTTTTGAACGTAATGGAAAACGTCACTTCTTCAAAAAACAGCACTTGCACTCAACAATAATAAGGTCGTTTATAAAACTGTGTGTATGTAATATTGTTTCCAAAAGACCTTTTTTAAATATGACGGTTGCAATCGCGGTCACGACAAAAAAAAAGCATAGATTAAATTTATAATCATTTTATACGAAAAAAAAGCCAGAATTAAAAAAAAGGTTTCAATTATTTTCAATATTTTAAGTGAAGGATGGATTTAAAGCATCCCTGACATATGAAATGCCATCCGCCCGACTATAAAAACTGACAGGTTATTACAAAAGAGCAAACCAACCGGTTTCAGAAAACATCGTTCAGTATTTTAACACGGTATTAAAGGTTCTACTGTAATTTCTATTCTGAAACAATATGTTAATGAAAACTTTCGACCGTTTGAAAAGTGAATACTGCAAAAAGTATGAACTTTTTCCTTCAGTTTTTATTTGTGATCGCTTGATTACCGTAGCAATTACGATAAGTTATACAAAATCGATTCAAATTTTACGTTATTTGTCAATTGAATTGAGAAAAGGTAACGTTTATTTAACAGAATAAATTAGAAAAATGTTTATTAAAATAAGATTCGAGTTAAGGAAATTCACGAAACAGAATATATAAAAATAATATTGTTCTACGATTCCACATAATTTACGCAATCCAGCAACTGCAAACTCGAACAAGAGAGTGGATACACGTAGGTTTAGATTCGTACCGTTTATCTTTATCCCATTACTTTGTATAGAAAGTAAAAAAGTAATGTAACAGATTAATAATATTTTTATATATTTTTTTTTCTTTTTTATTAATATAAGTAAACAATTGAATTAACGATATGGTGATAGCAACCTCCCGACTGCAAACGTTTTGCATTATGATCAAATTTTCATCACTATTAAATTTTTAAAATGTAACATATTTCTGTTCTTGTTGCGATAGGACGTGTCTTTATCGCTCCGGGGTTTTAATTGTGTTTTGGATTGGTTTTGTGGGTTTTTTTCTATTGGACTGGACGTTTGGGAAGTACAGTGGTTTATTATTGGTCGTGTTTTAGAGTTTTGAAGATTTCGGATTACGGACAACCTTTTTTTATAGTGGTTTTTTTTTGTTTTATAGCTGTATTGCCAGTAGGCAATAAGGTTTGAACTTGTTTGGTGTTAGTGTGTGTATGTTTAATTGTACGCGTGTTGTACTGTGGACAATTAAAATTTTATTTCTAAGAATTGGAATTTGTTATCTACGTTGATAGCACTGAACATTGAGTTGATAACATTGTGTAGTTAGAGGTTTTTTTAATTTTAATTTGATTACTGATAACTGATGACAGGTACTTATCATAGCTTGATAAGGGACTTTTATAGCTCTGTTGGTAAAGCTATTGTTGTAATTAATTGTAAGTGATTTAAATTGAAGTATATTGATTTTATTTTATATTAAGATGTCCAAACTGAGTTCGCCAAAAGAAGCAAAAGTAGAGTCTGAGTTTTCTTCGCAACGAAGTCGAAAGACAGCTAGGTGCTCTACGTCGACGCCGGCGTCTAGTATGATGGATCTAACAGTAAGCATTGAAGATACAGTAGTGAGGACTCCCAAGAGGAAGGTGGAGGTCATTGAAACTAGCAATGAAGGGGATCTCACAGAAGGGAGGGATATGGACCACCTTCTGGAGGCCATTAACAGAGTAGTAGAACTTTGTCGCAGATACACAAACACCAAAAAATAAATTAAGATATCGAAGAATATATCCAGGGAAGGGTGAACACGGTGATAGTGGACACTAGGCCTAGGGAAAGAGTAGTTGTAAAGGTCTTACACAGAGCTCTAAAGAAAATGCAGGAGCTAACTGCTGAGGTTAGATATGACTCAATGGCGAACAAGGTAGGCGTACTTCTTAAGAAAATGCTAGAATACCATGATAGTGATGGTAATAGGGTTGTATATCTGAACGAAGCGATAGCGGACGGGGCGGCGAGTTAACGGCCGCAGCAGCCGACGGAACCAACCAGTACACTTGTGATTAAAACGCAGGGGACTACGTATGCGGACCTCCTTAAAAAGTCAAAAATAGTGTGACCAAGGAGGATATTGGGAACATACTGACCATCAAAAGAGGTGGTGGGGAGTCCTTGCATATGAAAGTGAAAAACAACAAAGAAGAAGCTGTAGAGGTTCAGAAGAAGATGTCGAGTAAACTAGAGAGTGTGAGTATCACAAGTGGGTCGCGTAGGAGAGGCTTCATTATCGTTGAGGATCTTGAGAAGGAAGTGACAGAAGTGGAGCTTCTAAACTCCATCAGTGAGGCCATTGGCGACAATGGAATAATGGTGGATATGAGGGTGACCTCCTTACGCTCAGCCTTTAATGGCATGAAGAGCCACAATTGCGATGTCACCTGTGTTGGCGACGGCGTTAGGGGCCAGGAGAAGAATTCACGTGGGAAGGATCCACGGCAGGGTGTCCCTCAGTACGGAGGAGTCACGGTGCTACGGCGGGTGCTTCAAGGTGAGCACATGGAAGCCAGATGCAGTGGCCCCGACCGATCGGCCTTGTGTCATCACTGTGGTGTGGAAAGGCACCACGCCAAAGGATGCAAGGTCATGGCAAAATGTTTGAGATGTGGTGGAACTGGGCATTGGACTGGTAGCGCCCTTTGTGGTAAGAGAAATGCCTAGAGTTCTGCAGTTAAACGCGAATAGAAGCGCGGCATCACATGACGCGCTCCTGGAATTGGGAAGGCGGAATGGAGCAGACCTTCTGTTAGTATCTGAACCTAATCTGAGGAAAGTGGAGGAAGACGGCTGGACAGTGGATGAGCTGAGGAGTACGGCGGTTTATGGGAGCGGTATGCCGATCCTAACCACCGGTGAGAGAACCGGATTCGTATGAGTTGAGCTTCCAGTCGTTGTGGTCTTTTCCGTTTATATTTTGCCGAACTCTGATCTAGATGATTATGAACAATGCTTGGAGGATCTGATCGGTATAATTCACTCTCTTCGAAAGGATGTAATCGTAAGTGGTGATCTTAACGCAAATAAAAGTCGAGAGTTCCAACGTTCAAATCCTAGTAAAGACAATTAATTTTATACGGATTTGAATACTAGATCGTGGATAACGGTGTTCTTTGGTGGTTGGGTTTCAATTAACCACACATCTCAGAAATGGTCGACCTGAGACTGTAAAAGAGTACACTTCACTTACACTCATACATATCATCCTCATTCATTCTCTGAAGTAATCCCTGACGGTAATTCCCGGAGGCTAAACAGAAAAAAAAGAAGATTACATATCTCAACTGATCGTGAGATCTAGAAAGTATGAATAATTCTGGGTCTACGCTTCTTTCAATAATTTTGGCTGTTATAAATATTATAACGGGAAGAAAAGCTTCAAGAGGAAGAAAAAGAGAGAAAATTAAGAAAGAAATATCTGAAAGAGACAACAAAGGAACTTTTTTTAGAAAGGATTTATAGATAAGTATAGAAAGTATGGACAATAGAAATCATTACGCTTGAACAAACAAAAGAGCGGGTCGGGTATTGGTACTGCAGGTCAGGCCCTAGGCCCGGAGATATACTGCCGGGGAACAGCGGAGGACGAGTTCAGTTCAGTGTCCAGCTGCTTGACAGACTAGCCAGAGTAGAAAACCTCACACCAGAAGCATTAAGAAATATAATTCAACAAGAGATGGGTAGAGTCTTAACTGGAAATGTAAGAAAACGCAGAGTGTACTGGTGGTCACCGGAAATAGCCAATCTAAGGTAACTTCTCCAGTCTCATAGGAGAAAAAAACAGAGACTCAGGCGTACCGGAGGTGAGGCTTATGAGGAAGCGGCCTTAAGGTATGTTGAACACAGAAGACTACTCAACAAAAAAATAAGAAAATCGAAACGAGAACACTGGAAGCGATTGTACCAAGAATTGGACAATGACCCACGGGGTCAAGCCTGCAGAATAGTCACCAAGCGCTTTGGCAGCTGATTACCAACCCTATCAAAGGCACAAGTAGAAACACAAATAGCAATGTTGTTCCCGTGCGCTGAGGAATTGATGGACGAAGCGATTGAATGCGAAGCCAGAAGATTTACCCTAGAGGAAGTAACACAGGCAGCTGCACAATTAGGCGATAAGAGAAGTCCGGGACCTGATGGCATCCCAGCAGCTCTACTGAAAGGACTTGTTAAGAAAGCACCTTGGGAGATGGTCAACGTGACCAGTTACGGTATCGAAAACAAAGTGTTCCCAGGGTGCTAGAAAGACGCGAGGGTGGTGTTCTTGCCAAAGCCCAATCGAGAGAATGACAATATAGAATTCCGCCCATTGAGCCTGATTAACACAATGAGGAAGTTAGTGGAAAAAAAGATGATGAATCGACTAGTTAGCGAAGTGAACAGTAGAGCGGTGATAAGCCATAATCAATTTGGCTTTTGGAAGAATAGATCATCGGTCCAGGCTGTTGCCAGAGTTACTGACTGGGCAAGAGAAGTTAGATCAGGGACCTGGCCGACCAGGGAAATTCCCCTCCTTATCTTTCTCGACGTAAAGAACATTCGGGTCAAATAAAGAGCGTTCGGATCAATAACATGGAAGGTTATAATGACCGCTCTGGCCGGGAAAGGAATAAGTCCGTACCTGCGTAGGCAAATCAAAGAATACTTATCCGACAGATGATGCGCTGTGGATGCGCAAGAAGAACAGATTAGATTTCGCATATTCGGAGGAGTACCACAAGGCTCCGTTTTGGGGCCATTATTATGGACTCTAGCCTACGACGGGGTTCTGGGACTTCAACTGCCAGAAGGAGTAGAGATCATTGGCTATGCGGACGATATAGCGATCTTGGTGAGAAGAAGACGTGAAGAGGAAGTACAAGATAGAGGTAATAAATCGTTAGCAATGATCGATAACTGGATGAGGGCAAAAGGGTTGACTCTGGCACCCACGAAATGCAGGTACATTATAATGACAGGCAAAAGAAAAATTCGACCGATAAATCTCGTAGTAGGAGACCAACTAATTCATGAGACAAGCGCCCTAAAATATCTAGGGGTGTTACTGGATAAGAACGGCAAATTTACTAGCCATATCATCAACTGTTGCAAGAAGACGGAAAGCATGGTAAAAGCATTGAACGCATTACTAACGTCGTAAAGTGCGCCAAGGGCGTCGAAGAGGAAATTGGTAGTATCAACAATAACATCGTCAATCTTATATGCGGCACCAGTGTGGGGGACATCCTTACGCATAAGAAGGAATTTTACTAGAGTTAACAGCGTACACAGGAGAGCCCTAGTAGGAGTAGTTTCCGCCTACCGCACGGTATGTTCCACCACGGTCAGTTCCACCAGTCGACCTTCAAGTGGGAGAAAGACTGGATATAGCTCATGGCTCGAGCAGGAGAGACGCTAGAGAACGTACGGTGACCGAATGGAAGAACAGGTGGCGCGCAAGAGGGGTGCCACAATGGACCAAGCGAAGTATACATGACCTAGACGCGTGTAACGGCAGGAAGTTTGGTGAAGTAAACTTCTACATAGTGCAGATATAAACGGAGCATGGTAATTTTCAAGATTACCTGCATAGAATAGGCAGACGCGCGTCACCGTCACGTATGTTTTGCGAAGATGAGGACTCAGTTGAACATACAGTCTTCAAATGCCGAAAGTGGGACATACAACGGAATAGGGCGGGTATCGCACAGTGCACACCAGATACCCCTTTGTAAACTACATGTTACAAATCGAGGAACATCGGAGGAGAGTCGAACACATACGCCACGGAGATAAGCAGGAGTAAAAATCAAGAGAAGCGGCGCCGGGGCTATTAGTATAGGAACGGGAGGACAGCCCCAGAGGTGAGGGCTGGCATGCCCAGGTGTGCCAGTGCCTATGATCTTCTGGGGACTTCAGGGGATGGTAGACACAGTAAAAGAGAAAAGACCCGGCGCTGTGTTTTGGGTAGATATGTCCGGACACGGCGTCAAGAAAGGGCACAATAAAGAGTCCTCAAAAGAGCTGACCGGCGAGCCGTCCTACCATGCCGGATATACAGTCGGTTGGTGGGAAGGCTCGTTAGAGTGACCAGACTCTCTTCTGGATGGAGTTATACCTAACAGTCCGGACCTACCTAGAGGAGTAGAGGGAAAAACAGAAGTACGGTTTGCAACAAATGCATTCAAGTATGCGAGATCATTCGGAGTGAGTGTACAGTAACAAACAAGTGAAGAATGTGTCACGAGTATTCCATTTTGGTTAGCGGTTAAGAATAAGAAGTCGTTCGGCGAGTTGTTTCTGAGCAGGAGTTAAAGTGACATTATTCATTCTTTTTTTAAACATTAAACTTTTACGTTTAAACATTATTACGTTTCTTTTTGTAAACATTAAAAATGAATAATTCTTGAATAAAGTGACTTGTTGATTTTGTTATTATTTTCTTACTGTTATATTCTCTTGTTAACTTTTTATTAATTCTTATTAACTATTGTAAGGTTGTAGTAAAATCGAAATTGTATTTTTGTATCTATAATTGACCTATTTTGTACGTTACAAGCAATTAAGAGTAAAGAAATTATATATGCGAGAGGTTTTACGACTGCTATCCTTTAATGTCCTTGTCGAATCCCGAACACGCGACAATATTGCATGAAATCATTGCTTTTGTACTAATACTTATAAAACGCAACAAATTCAAAACTTTTCGTTAATTTATTTCGGTTTTTCTGTTTAATATCAGACATATATTTATCGATGATGTACATTGCGTACTGGCAATATTTTACTGCATCGTTGCTGATATTACAGTTACGATTAATAGCGAGTTTAACTGTAATACCGCAGCCTTACTTGTAAACAAATGAGTAAACTAATAATTTCAACCGCTAAAACGTAAAATCAATGTTCTTGAAATAATTAATTCTGTCAATAATAGGTGTCTTAATCTATCTTTTTGTACGTTCACCCTCATACTTCGTAATTACAATTCACGCTTCAGTTCTTTATTTGTAGATATCAAACTAGCAAAACCCGTAAATCATAGTCCATCTTTTCTCAAGATAAATTTTTTATTTAGGATAATAGGAGTTCTTCTCTATTGATAAAAGATTTTATAGATGTTTATCGTATTTTTATTACAAAAAAAACTACGGAATGCCGAAAGAAAGTTAAAATTTTTAGGCGACTCAATTTTATTTTTTTTATACTGTCGCCGAATGTCTTCGACGGCACTTGGCACCTTAAAACCTCATGGTAGCCAAGAAAAAGGTTGTTTGATGTTTTTGAATGATGGCTTTGAAAAGGGACGTTTGTATGTTTTGCGAGGTAGCCCTGAGAAGTGCTATCGGGTCCGGAAGCTGGTCTCTGGCGATGTCGGCTCGGCTGTAGTCGGGGAGTTGCGTCTCGTCCGTTGGAATCGGGACAAGCTTCCCCTCAGCGGCAGTTGGGTCCCCACTACAGCGTAACAGTGGTGGCTCGCAGAGCTTCGCAGTGTCGGGTCGGCGTCGGTCGGCTTCTACTGGCGCAGTCGAGGCAGTTTTCCCCGAGCAATCCCATGCTGGGCCGGCTACTGCTGATGAGCTCGTTAATCGGCCCGCCGATCAGAGAGCTTGAAGCCCGGCAAGCTGAGGCAGGAATGTAGCGTCCGCACCCAGCGGCTCCCTCAGAAGGCCGGCTAGGCCTGGTGATCCGATGGTGATGGTAGCATTCGCCGGAGGTCCCACCTTGGCCAGCCGGGGAAATTCTTCTTTCTTTTTCCATCTTCTTCTCCAGGTGGCGGTCGGCGACGAATTATTATCTTTAAACGGAACGCAAGGATAGCGGGAGAGTTTGTACCTCCCTATAATCTCAGAACCTGGACAAATGTCCCTTGCTGCTTTGTCTTTCATTTATCGGGCTGGTTATTATTTATTTAGCGGTACTTATAATTATTTTGCTTTATTTATGGACGGAATGATTAGCTGCGTTTCGATCCTTTAGACTAGGAACAATTTATTGGCCGGGGCTGATCGTGGGAGACTAGGCGCATATGAGCTTCGTACTCCCGGCGTAATTCCACTTTAGTCCGTTCTCTGAAGTCCTTTCGGTGCTAGCGCCTTCTGACCTAACAGGAATACGCCTTTCAGGGGCCCTAGTATTTGGAGAAGGCAATGCGTTCTCCTTTCCGTAGGGAATCGCATGTGCTGACTGGGAGATAATGTAAGTATTAGGAAAGGATGATGGGTGTTCAGTGAGATCTTAACTTTTTTGCCGTTCGTCTCTTTTTATAGGCGCCTGCGAGTTGTGGAACCGCAGTGACGCTGTGGTGGGAGAGTTACGCGGTCAGCTGGCTTAGTGGAGAGTGACGCTTGTACAGGCGGGTAGGTATACTGTACTTCCCCTGACATCTGAACGACTAACATTGTGCTTGTCGATATAAAGCTCGGCACGTATCTGGCAACAATATTCATACAGATATATTTAAATACATTAATATTTCTACAATCTGCTTAAGGATATTAAAATTATCAGTAATCGAATGATTAGTTCAATTTGGCATTCCGCTGAAACCATATTTTATTTTTATCGCCTACAACTGAAGATGCAAGTCAATGGATCTGTCAATAGCAACACTATTGTTTAAGTAAAACTAAATTATTCTTAATTTCAAAGATAATCATTATAAAGTTAGTATTAATGAAATTTACTTATCCAACTATCTTAGACGGTTTTTGCCACTCTCTAAAACGCCTACCTCTCAAAGTGCCAAAAATAGATAACCCTTAAACGAAAATAAAGTCATTACGACATTTAGTCAACTGATGTTTAACTACAGTGACACATTCACTCTGCTCATAACAAAGGGATTGATTTTAAAGTGAACATCGCTATTTTCAAAGAAAGCAATAGCGATTAGTTTCACTTGTATTGAAATGTTTACAGTGTCAAAGTCATAAGAAAGACTGGAACATGTAACGAAAGATAATATATAATAATATAATAATTTCTGTAGAAAATAATTAATTATGTATAATCTCTCCAATCAGTATGGAAAATCACCATTTTCATACCGAAAATTGCTGGAGATAAACGCTGAACCGACACTGATCCCGGATCTTTAGGGATGGCTGTGCCGAAAACACGGATACTAGGGTACGAGTCGACCGCGTTCCTTACCGATCACGGGTTTTTTAGAGCGTACCAGTGCGCGCGGAAGTTGAGACCCTCCGCGGAATGTGATTATTGCGGGGAGAAGGATACCGCAGAATAAACTGTGTTCGTGTGATATCGATTCCTGCAGCGTAGGAAAGCATACAGGAGAGAATTCGGCGTGCTTATTCCAGAGAACATCATTGGGACTATGCTGCAGACCGAACGATCGTGGCACGCGGTGTCCAAGATGTTGGTTAAGATCATCGGAACAAAGTCAGGGAAGAAATACAGGGGTGAATAATTCCCTCGGAGTCTCCGCTTGGGGCAAGCCTCCGGCCACAAGTCCGAGATTAAATTTTTTAGAAACCCACAGGCCCCCCCGATGGGTTCGAGGTGTATGAGCAGCAATGGGGTTGCGGATGGAGACAAAACGCATGGGGTGTTGTGATAACACCGTAAGATGTGCCCGACATCCCATGTTGATTGAGGGGAAAGGGTTTTAGTGAGTAGGCCCGCAAAGAAGAGCACCATACTACTGTAGGGTTCTAGACCACAAGGTGCCTATAATAGGTTTCCCCTCCTCCGAAAAAAAATGCCAGTGATCAGGAATGGAGACCAACGGATCTTAGTTGTATATTGTTTGTAACACCATATAGGTCAGGTTAAGAACAGTAATAGTTATTTGTTTTAATCATTCTTGTCTCTGATTCAAGACTTTAATCAACGCCTTATGATTTTTATTAAACAAAAACAAAAATATCTTTATAAAACTATAACTCCAACTAACACAACCCATCATTTTTCTTGAGATTAAATAATCGCATAGATAACAGCTTCCTTCTTGCAATAATTACAGATTTTATAAATGTTTATCATATAATTTGTAAATAAGGTAAAAAAAAAAAACAAAAAAAAACAATTTTTTCCTTTAATCTGTTCACTATGAAGTATATTGTTGTTAATTTTAGTCGGAGATAATTCATTTAAATGTATTAAAATTAAAATAATGACAGTTATTTAAAAGCAGATGGTATGATTATGCGTCAACAGAGAGCTGAACGTGTGATCGTGGGTGTTAATATCAATTGAAAGAATCAACTACAAGAACTGCATTAAAAATTAAGAAATAGTCATTATTCAATAATTTATCGTCATGTGTAACATTTTGATACACACAAAACTTTTCGATAAGGCCGTGCGTATCATATACTAACACACGCAACAATTTAGTTATTCGTTTCGTGTACCGACGTGCCTTTCACTTCTGTGAAAATCAAATCGGGATTACTTACAGCTCGCCTGTATTTAAAATTTTCTCTCCTTCGTTATCGAATTGGCACTATCGTTGATTTTGATTTTATGTCGTATGTTTCACGTAACCTTAGTGCAAACTGGATCCTTTGCTTATGTTGTTGTAACAGTTCGTGTGTGTTTTTTTAACTACTATTTAACGTCTATGTAGATTACTGAAGGCGTACTATTTTTATCAGTTGCTATTAATAATTAACAGTTCGTTGTGTTTTATACGTATATAGCCTTGTTCTACAATAATGTTACCAATTCTCTTATTTTTTCAAAACGGATGAAGAAAAAAATAAATATTATTTAGATGACACTTTTTCTTTATCAAATGACGTGTTCAGTAATAATAGAGATTAGAAACAAAAACGAGATTATATTATATACATTATACTACGATTATACATTATATTTACGTTATACGTAATATATAATATAATACATAATGTAATTACACATTTTATATATATATATATATATATATATATATCAGAGATAAAAGCTGATAATGATTTACTATTTCTTCCGCATATTTCAATCCCTGACAGATTGCATTGCACAAAGCGGTAATAACTGGTTGGATATTGATGACGAAGAAGTACCATTACATAATAATGTTAGCCGAATTACTTACAATAATTACGTAATATCACAAACACCGAATTTTGTGGGCAGTGATGTTCAAGAAAGTTGCGTAGTTTTATTTTTACAAGTGCTAGTGGAATAACGAACCGTCGTTTAGATCCTGTAAACGACTCTAAAAATCCTGTTGATTTTTCCCATATACTGGTTAGATATAAATGATAAAACTGGCCGTTAATGAAACAAACAAAAATGCAAAGCAAATAATCGTAAAACGGATTTTATCTGAATTTTAAACTGAACAGTACACAGACTTTTGACGAAAAGAAATTCACAACTTCCCCGCAAGAGGTCTCGATCTATGGTTTAAAACCTTCTCTCGGATAACATAAAAGTATCCTGAAAATCTGAAAGTAATCTGTGCTTTGTTTTCGTGTGATGCTTTTGCGAACGAACAGACAGAACCAAACACAAACATTCGGATTTATATATTGATTTTTTTCCGTCGGTTCCGTGAATCTAATATCCGTACATTCGTGGTATATTTAGTAGCACATTATTGAATACCGCTTACTAGTAGTTCTCTTTACATATAGTTTTACATTTTTATGTTATAAAAAAATCTCATGTATTTTATAAACTCATTCAAATTAGACTAATAATAACAAATAAATAAATAAAATCTTTCAATAAATTACCTGCTTAGTATAAACAAATTCATAACATATAAAAGTGAGCGAAAAGTTATACAACTCATATGAAAAAGAAACATACACGGAGACCAGTGAATGAAAAAACTTTATTAAATTTTAAGAAAGAGATAACTGTTAGATAATTTTATAACTTTCAGTAATTTTGTTAAAATAAATATTATAACAAATATATATACAAAATGTTCCACGAAGAAACGGAGAAATTTTCAGGACATGTTCTACTGGTGAAAATAATGAAAAAGGTTGATATAAACATAGGTCTGGAAACGCTTTGTTTTCAAGTTGCGGCTAGCGAAAGATTTCGCCCTGATTTCAGCTCTTCTAGTAAAAATAAGTAAATATTGTAATTTTTGAGACCCAAATTAAGGAGTAAAGTTGGTGGTTTCTTATGTAATTTGAGCTGGGAAATAGGATAAGACAGGTCCCAGAACTGTAACTCCAGTAGTTTCTATGTTAAATGACTAATAAATGCGGAAGATCTAATTACAAAACTTGTAGAAACTTTAATTCTAGGAAAATTAAGTTAAACACAGCCAATAAGAAGTAAATAAAAACTTTTAAAAATCGGTTTTTTTATTGAAGCAAAACAGACGAAAAATAGACAGAAATTCTTTCTGTACCAATAAACATTAATCGTAACATAGCAAAACAAAAGAAATAAAATGCATGGAATGATAAGCAGTAACAGAATAACAAACCTCAGTTACACTAATTGTTCGAAATTCCCTCCTTCACGATGTACACAGCAGTCTGCTCGACGTAAAATATTTCCTTTGGCTCTCCGTATCTCCTCAGGATCGTTTTGTACAAATTCAATAAAATTTCGTATTTTAATGTATAACTCTTCTTTAGTATTAACTTTTGTCGGTATACAATCGTTTTCATATGACCCCAAATGTAATCTAGTGGTGTTAAGTCAGGTGATCGTGATGGCCGATCAGTTGATTAACCGCATCTAATCCAGTTTAAGAAATTAGAATTCAAGTGATTTCTAGCTACTAAAGAAAAATGTGGCGTTGCACCATCGTGCTGGAAAGTCGTTTGCAATCTAGTTGGTACATCCTCCAAAAGAGCCGGCAAATTCTTTTTCAAGAAATGAACGTATGCATCTGCCGTAAGGTTTTCATTGAAAACCAATGGTTCCACAATTTTGTCATAAATATTGCCACACCTAGACATTAATGTGAAATCTATGTTGGAAACTAGTTCCCAAAGTACCATGTGGATTATTTTTACTCCATAAATGAATATTTTTAGAACTGAAGACTCCATTTCTCATAAAAGTGGCTTCATCAGTAGATAAAATTGAATTTACCTTGTCAGCGTTGTCTAGAAGCCGATAACACAAGTTTAACCGCTGCGGTGGGGGGGGGGGGTTGGTGGCAAATTTTAAATCTTCTGCAAACGAAAAGGAAAAGGTTTTCTTTCCATAAGATACGCCACACTTTGTTTTTTGACAAACCAGTGTAACATGAAATTCGCCTTGTAGTAGTGCTTGGTCTACGCTGAGTATACTGAATCTCACACGACGATTTACATTGCGTTCAACAGAAAATAAACACGTTGCAATTGACTCATAAATTCGAAGATGCTGATATACCGAAGAATGTTTAAAAAAACTCGTTTCTCGGCCTCTGGCCTCGTATTGTAAACTTGCAATGTGCATTACCGGTAGCGATTTTCTGCAAGGACAGTGTTCTACGTAAACGTCGTCGGGGCTGTACAACGACTGGTGGCAGTTAGTCAACCTGCGTTGCTGCGAAGTGTTTCACGGAATAGCGGCGTAGTCTGTTGCAGCAGGACTACCATCGGTTAAATAAGAGTTAAATTGAGTTAGGTGGGCTGTGGACGTAGTGCCTGGCGCCCCAGTCGGTGCCATTCATTAACTTTATCCTTAAAAGATTCATCAAATACATTATAATAACTGTTACTGATAATTTGCTTAAGACCTAAGTACGATGAAGTTCCTCGTTCATATTTATTTAATTGGTAAATAATATATGTATTAAATTTATTTATAGATATTATATATATATTATATTTATTTAATTGAGCTTAATCTCAATTATTTTTCCAGTTAAGTCTCTTTTTATTATAATAAATAATGGCAAACCACTCATAGTACCTTTAGACCACCTTTTTTTTTAGAAAACGGTTTTGGTCATTCAATCTGTGCTCAATCAATCTTGCTCTACTCTTTAAAAATTGTTGTAAAAACTTTCTTTTTTCCTAAGTCTATTAATGACTGAACATATGAATCGAGAAACGAAAGTTCTCGAATTCCAAATTTACTTTTAAAAAATTTGATCTCCTTTAACTGTCTATGATTTCATTTCTAATTTCCAAGTTAGGAATTTTTAATGTCGTAATATCACCTATTATAGTATGATTTCCAACGCACGTAAGATAACCTAAATCTAACATAAAATTCAATTATAAGTCTGCTTCGTTAGAATTTATTTCTATATTATTCGAGGTACTAACTAGTTTCTTTAAAAAAACTACATTATCTACGTTCACTGTCATAGTTCATTCTCCATTGTCAGTTCTAGTTCATTGTCATAGTGCTAGTTATGTTTATCAAATTATTCCAATTGGCTGAATTAACTTTACGATATAGATAGCTAATTAAACAAAGTATTTTTTTAATTTATATGAAAATCCTTCTGCGCCCAATAACTTTGAAATATTCTTAACTCTATATAATTAACAATGGGCCATACATTATACACCTTAAGTCTATTGTTACTTAAAATATAGCCATCATAGCGATTTTTTATAGTGGCTAATTTATTTTGAATTTTAAATTTAAGTGTTAAATTTTCTAATTCTTTCTTTGTAAGTCCATAAAATTCGTTAAAAGAATGTCATTAAAAGAAAAATAATCAATATTATTCAGGCCACCTGAGAACCTTATACAGCTGGTAAGGAGTGCTCGTTCTACAAATACACTAGATTTTAACAAATCGCTTATGAAATTTTGAATAAACATTATAATGTAACATCTTCACCGGCATGACAAATCGCATCCTGCACAGGCTTGTCAAATTCGTCTATTAGTACAATCATCCTTTTGTTAAAATTAATTTTTAAAGCGTGCGATAAAAATTTCATGCTATTGTAAATCTAGTTTCTTTAATTTCTTATTACTCCTACGAAAATAATAACTTTTAAACTCATCTATTTCTTCTTCGTCTATACGTTTAGAATTTAACAAATATTTGTGTGTCGTATATATATTCCTTACCGATAGTCTAAAACCGTCTAAAAACTCATCTTCAGACATGCCACTTAAAATCAAAATATATAACAGGATAGTTACTGAAATGTTTGTTAAAAAATCCTTATACACATTTAAATGTTCTCTATCGTTTGTTTTTACATATTTCTAGGAAAGACCTTATAGTTTTCTGTTCTTTTTTTTAGTACCGTTAGGGAAACCTTGCACTTCACAAAATCGACGTAACATGACCATGTTGGTTCTTTTGCCGAAGCGCCGAGGCGCTGTGGTGAGAATACCATAAGTTTTAAAAACCTCTTTATTAACATCGATTTATCAACAAAATAAGGCGTTTTTACGATCAACTTCCCAATAAAAGAACGGTACTAATAAATACATCACCGTATATTGTTCGAAACTAACTGAAATCGCAAAAATAACTCAAGTTGTGTATTCCACTTCGAAATATTAGTAAAAAGAGAAGAAGTTGAACGCAGTTTTACAGAGGAAAAAAGGTAATAAAAATAGCCCGTGTCATATTATCTGAAATTACTATACAAATTCTGTTTGATTAAAATTCTTCTTAAACCATCATAAAATATTTTAATCTCAGAATTTTCTTATCGAAACAATAAGCAATCATTAGATACTTAAAAAGACAATAATCTTTCTGTAAATCAATTGCACAACAGCGCGATAAAATAATTATGTAAAAATTATATCTCTGACTAAAAGTGCATTCTAAAAAAGAGAATACTTGGGAAAAGATAGATTTATCTTTTCATTCATATTTAAAATAATATATGGTACATTAAAACAAATGTCATTCTGTAGAAAACAACTGTTCTTGTAAAATATAATTGGCCACCGGTACAGATTGACTTCACCTGTTTTATTTCAGGAAGATTTCTGAAACGGTCTCATCCTGTTATGTACATTCAATTTTATAGATTAGAACTTTATGATGTCAAGGGTGCTATGCTGAATCGATCCATTCGTACTCGTCAACAGAATTTTTCAGGTAAAGGTGTTTGGTGAAATCTCCAGCGAGTATTTGTGACTTCTGGCAGTCCGGAGGACTTAAAGTTGGGTCCACTTTTATTTGTGGTCTTTATTAATGACATCGGAAACGGTATTTAATCAGATGCAATCAAATTCGCTGACAATATCAAAATATGTGGCAAAGTAAACTCTTTTAGAGACTAATTAACTCTTGAAAAGCTTGTATATAAGATACATAAGCGGTTAACTGATAATGAAATGCCTCTGAATCTAGATGAGAATACTATGACCGAAACCAGGAAGACGTTACTAGTTAAGTACCAAGTAGGAACCGGAGTAATACGTATCACAGAAACAGCTTGTGATTTTGGTGTTATCTTTGGTGCTAAGTTACTGTTTACTCAGTATGTGAAAAACCTTACATATATATCTAAGAAACGAAAGAGTTCAGGGCTGATTTTTTGGGAATGTAATGTCTTCCGTCGAATTCATACCATCAGATACTTCTACCAAACCGTTGTCAGATTAGTACTGGAGTATTGTTCGGTGGTTTGGAATTATCATCTACAGACTACTAATTTCAATATTGAGGCTGTACAAAGAAAATTTCTGTGGAATTTAAGGCATTAAGGACTGCGCGTGCATACCAGATTTCTTGTGAAGCAAATTTCTTAATATTTTGGGCTAAAACGAGCAGGAAAATGAATAAATAACCCAGAGTAATTATAAGATAATAACTTACGGTAGTAGAGTTATAAAATTAATAAACGTAAAAGTTTATCTTTTGGAATAAAAGTTTCTGAAGCAAAATTTAATCTTCTTTGGGGGTCTAGATAAAATATACAGGAAGCTTTTTCCATTTACTAAGTAGTGCGTAGATTTATTGATGTTAATGTTTCTAGTTAGGTATCGGATTCCATATTTGAATAATAATAGCCACAAACGTTTTAAATATTATCAGCCAAGTGTACGGTCACTTATAGCTAGACGGATAAAAAGCCTCTGACCCACCGGGTTGGTCTAGTGGTGAACCCGTCTTCCCAAATCAGCTGATTTGGAAGTCGAGAGTTCCAGCGTTCAAGTCCTAGTAAAGCCAGCTATTTTTACACGGACTTGAATACTAGATCGTGGATACCGGTGTTCTTTGGTGGTTGGGTTTCAATTAACCACACATCTCAGGTACGGTCGAACTGAGAATGTACAAGACTACACTTCATTTACACTCATACATATCATCCTCATTCATCCTCTGAAGTATTATCTAAACGGTAGTTACCGAAGGCTAAACAGAAAATAAAGAAGGATAAAAAGCCTCAATTTAGTCAGAGAAAATGGAATATATGGGTTTAATGAGAATTTTTATTCTACGTTAAACGATAAAAAATTTATATAACCGTTTTATTTAATAGAGAGTATACTGCATAATCACGCTCTTGTTTCTGATTTATAAACTTCAAATTTATTTATAAGAATATTAATTCTATGGCACTTGACATTAGGTAAAATATAGGCGTAGTTTATGCCATCGATTCCTTATGATAGTTTAAAATACTTGATATATTATACTAGTAACAAATGAACGCGTATTAGACACCGTACACCCTAATAGTACTTCCTAGCACCATTTCTGAAGCCAAACACAGAATTTGGCGATATAGTTCAAAATATATCCTAAGATTTCACTATCAAACAGGTCCTGTTACAGAAGGAACGGTATCACTGAAAGCTCTAATTTCTATATTTCATAATAAATTTTAATTTTTTAGCTATTTTGCATATTTAATTACAAGACGTAAAATATTTCTAAAAGTGTGTAAAAATATATATAATGTGTCACATTCTACTGTACGCTAGAAATTTGAAGAAATATGCCGGTACTTCACTTTGAAGTAGCATCAGGACTATAACAGATGTGTAAATCATTGCACCGCTGTATAGTTTGCAGGTTATGTTTGTCGTGTTTCTTGTATGTATTATTTTCATGAAGCGTTTGCATTTACTTTTTTATTGTTTTAATTCATAAAATACGAAGAGGTTGACAGATTTTAATATTCATTGTGTAATAAAAGATACGCCTAATCGGTATTTTTATCTGATATTTCATTTAGCGATGATGAAATGTTCACCTAATGACCTAATTAGGTCGATGACCCAAGATTTAGTACAAAAGAATTTTGATGCTAACTTTACTACTCAGTCGGAACAGCAGATACTTCATCCGGCTCAAGATTCCGATTATTTTGGATATGATAACGAGACTGATGCAGACGAAATAGAGAAATTTTTAAGCCGATTCAAGTTCTAATTTAACTTGTTTTAAATAAACCGATTATTTCTAGAAAAAAGCAAACTGCCAAGCCAGAACGCAAGAGGAAGAAAGAATAAAAAATGAATGCCGTTTTGTAACTTTGAAGAAGGCACCGTTTAAATTATTTAGCTCAATGTAAAATCGACACCGATGTTTTTCTGGTGTTTGTTGATGATAATCATATCGTAAACCGTCTTACAGTTCAATCAAATCTTTCAAAACAAAGTTTTAAATATAAATACAATGAATTACTAGCCTTCATTTTGATGAATTTCACAATGAACTTATCGTTTAATAAGTTACCTTCATTAAACAATTATTGATCTGCATCCGAAGAATTGCATTCCAAAATAACATCAATTCAAATGTTAGACTCGCAAACAAAGATATGCATCGGCCATCGTTTGTCGAATCATATCGTCGTTACGAAGTACATAGTAAAAAATATATAATACTGTCTCGACCTCACTCGAAAAATACTTTAATTTCTTTTCCAAGGAGTTCTTTTCTCATTAGATGTTTGTATAGTTGCTAATTTATAACTTATTAAAACAGTGATCTCATTTAGCTTCAATTAGAACAACATTTTAAAAATGTGTTTAAAAAAAATTTAATGCATCGCTTTTCACAACAGTATTTTTATCACAAGTTTTACCTCTAAAAAGGGGTCTGAAGATGAAAAAAATTTAGACAATTAAAACGATACTTTTTAAACGGAACTTTCAAGAAAGAGGGACTGTCCTCCCTTCCCTACTTTAACTACGTCCCCCGTCTTCTGTCTTCGTCTTCTTTTAATACGGAGAATTTCCCCCGCGAACTTCTTGAATCAGTCCCAATTTTCCTGACTATACACCATCCAATTAATTAAATTGTCAGGGGTCAGTCTATTAATTAAAATTTCCCTTCTATTATCAGCCCATCTGGGACATGCGAAGACGGTGTGTTCTACATTGTCGATCTCCTGACAATAGACGCATAGTGTGGTGGCCCTCTTCCCAATTCTGAATAAATATTGACCAAAACAACCATGACCTGTCAATAGTTGCGTGCTATAGAAGTTCACGTCACCCAGTCTCTTGCCAACCCATGTATTTATGTTGGGGATTAGCCTTCTCGTCCAATCCCCAACTCTTGAGTGCACCCACGCACTCTGCCGCTCTTGCTGTATTAGCTCTATGGTCTCACCTCTGGGAAGTCCCGTGGCTCTTAATGTCCTCTCTCTAATTTGCAAATCTATAGGGGGAACTTCTGTTATTATACACAACGCATCATACGACACTGTTCTGTAGCCTGCAGCCACCCTAAGCAGAGCGAGTCTATGAACACTTTTTAGTTTAGTTTTATTTCTCTGTGTATTTATTGCATTTCCCCATACCGGGGCCGCATGCAATAACGCCGATGTGGGGGCCGCCATTGTCAGCCTCCTGATTTCCATCTTAGTTGTGCCATGATTTTGAAAAAGCCCCCTCAAGGCCTTAATGATGGGGGTAACCCTGTTGCAAATCATATCGACATGTTTACTAAATTTTAAGCTTTTGTCTAGCAGAACACCAAGGTATTTTACTTCGTTGACTTCGATGACTCTTTCTCCTCTGATGCTTATATTTATGTTTCTGATGGGCCTTTTACCAGCAAGAACCATATAACAAGATTTCCTAAGGGAAATCTGCAACTGATTTCTTTCCAGCCACTCATCAATTAGACATAGCGCTCGATTGGCTTTGTCCTCTACGATATCTACATTTCTATCTTCCACTAGAACCGCTATGTCGTCCGCATAGCCGACCACTGATACCCCTCCGGGTAATTTAATCTAAAACTCCCGTCATAGAAGACGTTCCACAGGGTAGGTCCAAGCACGGATCCCTGAGGAACCCCTCCAAACACCTGATATATAGCTTTACCTTCAAGCGTTTTAACTTCGATAAACCTAAGATGGAGTTAATGATTAATCTGATTAATCAGATAGTCACTTATGTGCATATTTTGTAGGGCCTCTATTATAGCTATCCACGGTACTGTGCCGAAAGCGTTTTTGATATCGAGCATAATCATGAGGGGAATTTTCCTGACTCTCCAGGATCCACTTCTAGTTGTAAAAGCCCAGTTTTTAACTCTTTCAATAGCACTTATAGTAGAGCATCCTCTCCTAAACCCGTACTGTTCTGAGTGTAAGCATTGCCTCTCCTCAATTTCTTTCCTAAGCCTGGTTTCAATAAGTCTTTCTACGACCTTCCCCATATTGTTAATTAGCGTAATTGGTCTATAACCTCCTCTTTCATTGGCTGATCCTGCCTTGGGGAGAAAGACCGTCCTGGATACCTTCCAGCAGTCAGGAAAACCCCTGTTTTGTAGGCCAAAGCTGGCAATTTCCACCATTTCCCAGGGTATTATTTTTGCAAGATCTTTAATGATGGCAGCTGTTATGCCATCAGGCCCTGGGCTTTTTTTATTCTTCAATTTGCCGATAGCCTCCATTACCTCTTGCTGAGTAAACCTGCCTCCTTCGCAAACAATCACTGATCTGTTAGGATTTTCCGCTCTGGGGAATAATTTTCTTACTACTTGTGCCGACGTTTCATTACTCAACGTCGGCACATGCCTGCCCAGACGTTTAGTGGTGATTTTAAATGCCTTGTCCCAGGGGTCAGCATTAAGTTCATGGCACAGTTCCAGCCATTTACTTCTTTTCGCTTGCTTTATAAGAAAGTTCAATTTCTTTCTGGTTTGTCTGTAGTTTTCTACAGCTAGATTGCCTTCCTCTATCATGGCGTTTCTAGCTCGTAAACGTTGTGCAATTCTTTTACATCGTTGCATTATCTTCCTTTGGTCTTCTATTTCCGGTGACCACCAGTATACCGGAAGGTCTCCATTGTTCTTTTGCGGTATCTTGGCCATTTCTTCCTTGATGATGTCTTGAAATATCACCGGGTCTACTTGTGCGCAGTTCATGATTTTATTTGCCGCGTTTCTGATTACGCGGTGGATCTGGAAGTCGGTCAATCGGTGGTTGATGTATATCTGTCTTGTTCCTGTAGGGTGATCTCCAATAGTGACTGAAATGGCCTTATGGTCGCTGCCGATTTCCTCATTGAGGACTGCGAAATCAATTGTATTAATATTCAACCTGCCGTCAACTAAAACTAAATCTAAGATCGATTCATGTCCTCTCCCACAGTACGTGGCAGTCCCTTCATTCATGCAGAACGCCCCGGTGGCCTCCTGTAGTTCCTCAAGAACTCTTCCTCTAGCATTGGAGGTGGTGGCTCCAGCCAATGCAGTCCTACAGTTAAAATCTCCCAACAAAACTGTTCTTTTACGGGAGCGTGTCATAAGTTGTTGTAAGCTAAGTAATTTCTGCTGAAAAAACTCCATGTCGCAATTCGGGCTGATATATATTCCGATAATTATTATATAATTTAGTTCTATGGCTACAATGCCATCTTTTCTATGGTATAAACTATGATCCACGTTGCCTACGATTCTCCTAATGGCCACGTCCCCGTTTCTGTCGGACAACCATTGACCCCTGGCCACCGAGTACATGTTGGGTTCCGTGGCCACCAGAAAATTGAAATTGCCTCTTGTGGCCATCTCTACCGACAGATCCACCGATAGCCTGCTCCTATTATTATTGATTAGAAATATCTTGCACATGATTTTTGTTACAACTTGTATTAGCAGTTCTATGTGGCGTAGATCAGCAGTCAAGGCATCTCGTTGCTTCTTTGCAATCTTTAATAACGTGTCCCGGTCTGCCGCATTTGAAACATAATTCAGAACGATCCGGACCTCTACATTCTCTCCTGCCATGCCCTGTATTCCAGCAACGATAGCATTTTTCGACTTCTGTGCGTACGGATGCTCTACAGCACACCCAGCCAACCCTCAGCCTTGATGCAATGAGCTTAGTAGCGTTTCTTTGGTTAGTGACCACAGTGGCATTTTTTGTATTGCCATATGCCTCTCTTATGGATGTGATTTGAAAACCTTCACCAACTCCAAGTACTTTTTCGATCGCCTCCTTGATTTCTCTTTCTGTAGTATCGTAGTATCGTGCAGCAGGTCCTTGACATGCACCACTGTTCTACGGTCGCCTTTGGTTCTAATGTCAACTTGAAGTTCTTCAGCCCTATTTTTGAGCAGAGAGGAAAACTCACCTGCTTTCTGTGATCCGCTAATTCTGACCTCTAGTTGTTGGTCTCGGCCTTTCCTGATGGATAAGATATCCCCTGCTTCCTCAGCCTTGACTTTATCTTTCACAGTTTTTAAGAGATCCGCGTATGTTTTTCCCGGCGCCTGTACTACCACAGTCTTACTCTCCGTAACCGGCGGAGTTCCTCTTCTATTCGAGGCAGATCTAGATCTCGCTCTTCCATGCTCACTTAAATTGGGGAGAACCATTCTCAGTAGGGTCTTCCCTTTTCTCATGAGGTATATCACAATTTTCTTAATTATAATACCCGATGGGCCGTTGGGCACCACAAAGACTGCTGACTCTGATTTTCCCACTACACTTCTTAGAGCTTTCATTACGTGGGCTGCCATGGCCTTTTCCCCATTGCTGGAATCAAATATAACCGTGTATTTGGTACCGCACGTTGTTATTTTTCCGTCCTCAAGAATTGTTGAATCTTGTAGAACCATAGCACCTGGTGTAGCCCCAGCGTAGTGGCTGCTAGGCCTCAGTCCATTTAAGTCAACAAAATGACAACTGTCCTCCCCTATTTTTGGAGCATTTACTTGGGTTAGACGATTCATCACCCATGATGACCATCGTGAAGACAGTCTCTCAATTAACTGCTCATCAGACAGATCGACATCGAGTATGTCAGACATCTCATTTCTGTACTGACCTTCTGTCTGTGTGCCTTGGGTAGTCGTATCCGGAGTCTCTTCACTCAGTCTCTGTAATTCTCTGTATATGTCGCTCAGTTCCCTTTCATGTGCCTTCATAGCGGTCACGCTCGCTTTGCCGGTCCATTGTCTCAATTGTAATAATGCACTACCTAATTTATAGGTGACCTCTTGTAGTGTGAGGGGAGCCTTCTCTTCTTCTGAAGATCAGGCCCTTGCTCTTTTAGCCCCTCGTCCTTCTATTTGTTTCCATTTTGTCTTGTCCTGGCTTGTAACACCAATATCCATTCCCTCTACGTCTTCTGTCGGGATCTCTCTCCTTCCTGTACTTCCGCTCGAGGTTCCAGCCCCTTGAGAGGCTGTATCTTCTACAGGTAACGAGCCTCGACATCTCATGTCCTTGATTTGGGGGTCAGCGGACAATTCCGCGTTCAGCGATACCCCACACGGGGGGGGTACCCTCCAAAAAAAAATTATCGTTAGGGGCGGTTGGGGGAGGTAAAATGTATCTGTTCAAATATTAGGTCAAAAAATTTTGGGGGTTAAAAGGTCGAGAAGTTTTTGATTCGTAAAGATGTCAAGGAATTTTGGATTTATTGTCAAAACTATGGAAGATAAGGAGGAAAAATGAAAAGCCCGTGTAAAGTATGCCTATAACACTTAGAAAAATTTCTCTCTGAATACTAACTATGAAAAATTTTACAAGTCGTTGTTTACTAGTTTAGTCTGTGACGTACCAGACAAGACACAGCTTGTCTTACCACTTAGAAAATTTTCCTTCTATATTAGTACCATGTATAACCTAAAAGTTATTAAAAAACTAATCCAAAATAGATTTTCACACACTTTGTTGAGTTGAAATAACCCAGAATAACTCCTAGTAGGTATTGCACTATTGTTAGATCCTCAACAGCTCACCAAAATATCCAAAAGAACTGTAAAACTTTTCACTTAATACAAGATTATGTCTAATATAAAAAACTTTAATAACTTTTGTAGTCCATGACCAAAACTCATACCAATTTGTACGTCAGTCCATTATCCTTACCTCTATATATTACTATGTCCAAATCCAGTGAAATTACCAAAAAACCAATAAAAAAAAACACTATTACACGGAGCTCTGAAAGCACATCTGATCGCAGTGACATCCACAACTCTACTAAATAAGACAACTCTGGGGAACGTAGAGGCCACCGTCCTCTGCTGACAGCTCGTTGTCTGTCTCCTTCAGTTGTTGCACAGCTGTAATGCGGTATGCTTTCAATCTTAATTCGTGAAGAATTTTACGACAACATTTGTATTTAAAACCAGATTTTTGGAATAACTTGCGTAGTGATTTTTTTGTACAGGCAGTAATTCTCCTTTCAATATCGGCAATGGCCTTTGGAGTCCTAACGGAAGGTTCCCTATTTCGTTTTGTATTTGAAATCGAACCTGTTGTACGCCATTTTTCAACAAAATGGTGTATGCTTCTCTTCGCTGGGATACAGACATTCGAAAGTTTATCTACGAATACTTGACGTGATTCTTCAAAAGATCCAGAACGAATATAAACCTAACTATAGCTATCCTCTCCTGAATCGAATAAAACATTTTACACAAACACAACTGCACTCATAATACTGCACTGCAACAAAACTATACTGCACTGACACGTAACCACCTGACAAACGGCAGTAACAATCAGTAGTAACATATACATTCACTACTCGCACTTGTTGTGTGAGAGTCTTTCATAAATAATGTTGGGTAGCGGTTTCATTACGGGTTCGGTTTTATGTTGCTCCTCCTGTAGAATCGGATAATCAAAATATTCAGAATATTAATTTTTTGTCGTATGAAATATTTTATTTATTCACGTCCGCATACCAGTGCAACCTCCTCTTATATACATACACACAAACCTCATTTTCCTCGTAGAACAAAACCATTAAAAATTTAACTATCTTTAAAAGACTTTCATATAATTAAAACCTAAGACTAAAAGACACACTTATAAACAAAATAAAATCTCATATGCAGTTCAGGACAAAACTCAACAAACAAATATCATAGACTAATTAATCACATTATGCGACCTTAAACAAATTAAAAGACACTAAGGTGTAAAGTGCCTTTACGGAGTACAAGATAACACAAACCCCGTAAATATCACAAACAAGGATCGTACTAAAAAAACCTTAAAAAAACAGAAAAAAATTATTTTTATTATTCAACAAAAATATGCATATTTACAAAATTAAATAATATGAAAACTAAACAAGTAACTTTTACTGAAGTTTTTATTTTGTAACACTCTGATTCTGAACATTTCAACAAAATTAAAAAAAAATCCCCCATTTGTCTTCAGAGCTTTTTATTTCTTTTAGCCGCCCTTCCAGTGAACTATAAAAGATTCTTCTGAAACTTTACATACGAGCTGCATAACCTTACTTTGTTTAACTAAAAAAAATAAAATATAACTCTGATATATATATACATATATATATATAAGCCATTTTTAAACAATAATTTGCAAATTTCATTGTCTTAAAAAATACATAAAAAAGAAGATATTCTGATTTATAATATTCCTTCAATTTTTCCGTTGTTGATAGATTTTTCTACTGAAAAGAACCATGTATAAAAGAGAAAATATCAAGTTTGTACATAATATTCGAATTTCATTAGAAATCATTTCTTTGTTCAATAATTACTAAAGAAATTAAATTTAAAAAAAGCAAGCTACAAAGTTTTTTTGAATCGCTACTTTGAGTAGGCCAAAACAAATAATTCCCCCACGTTGTATCCAACTCGTTAATAAAGCGATCCAAAGTTTGATTACAATTCGCTTTTTTCATATTTTCGAGCTGATTACCACGTGAGGTATATAATTTATATTATATTTTAGGAATTAATCAGCGACTACGTAAACAACGATGAATTTAAAATACACGAATAGTTGCAACTGTTTTTTATCCCTTACGATAACATCGAAAAATAAGCTAACGACCTGAAAAATAGTAATAACGGCGGTTTAAACTAAAGAAAACAAAAAAGGTTTGACTTCATTTATAGCTTTATGAGGAAGTCTAAAGTTTTTTTCTATTTTGTGAAAGTAATTTTTTGCGTTGACTTCAAAGATACAAAAACTAAACACCAAAAGAGCTCGCGTGTTTTTTATTATTATTATTGAACTTAGTTGTTATTTCTCTTTCTCGGAATATTATTCAACTTTCTCATCAATTAATCAAAAGCAATTTAGCTTACAGTAAATTAAATTTCTCAATTCTAAATGAAAATGTTGTATCCCCAGGTCTTACGATAATTTTTATTTGTTTTTCTTTTTACAATTTTTTAAAAACATTTAATTAAAACGGTTCAAAACTTTTTTCTTTTAATTTTCGGTCTTATTTTTTGTTTTTTTTCCTTTACGATCTGTATTCATAAAACTGTTATAATATATATTTTTAAAAATGTATTAAGTTAACTTTCTACATTTATAGTTAAGTATTAAAAATATAACAATGGAAATAAACAATAACAAACATAACCGTTTTTAAAAATTTCAATTTTGTTGAAATCGATAATGTTTTGCTAACACGGGTACTGATAAGGACAGTAGCGTTAAATAAGTAAATTGTTGGCGCGCAACGTTAAAATGTTGTAGCATAAGTCAAATGAAATCCTAAACAATCAACACGAAAAATGGATAGAGGGGGGAAAGGGTTGATGTGTGTTGTAGGTACAACAAGTGAAAATGCAACAAGTTGTATGCACGGTTTCGGATGTGAGAATTTTATTCGCTAAGAGGCTAAGTTACCGCCGTCAACGGTAACACGTTCTAAATTAATAAAGATAGAATAAAGATTTTTGGCTAAACATTCGACAAAGTAACGATTAAATTCGTCACCTATAACGAAATAGAGTGGCCGGTACCGATTTATTATCCGATTCCTCATCCGCAGAAGATACGAAATGATCTGTTCTCGATAGAATATATCATTAAAATGATCGAATACGAAAAATATGACAATAATCGAATAAATGATTGTAATGTTTACCTTTAAAAGCGATCGGGGCATGGAACGCGTGGCCCCCTAGTCGAACGCTGGATAAATGCTGAGCAGAACGGATCCCACGAACCGGGTGATGGCAACATGTCCAGGGCGTGACATACGCTCAAGGGCTTCGGCGTTGTAGACTGAGTGGAACAAGCAACTGAAATCGATGCGCATGTCCTCCGACCATCCCAACCCGTACCTCGCTAACGGCCCGCTACCGCCACACCTCATAATCCCTACTGTTCCCCACCTAAAACTTCCTTACGAACAGTCTTCGTCATATTTTATCCACAAAAAGACGAATTTTTTCCACAAATTATCTTTTAAAAATGTCCAATAAATAGTGAACCCTACGTAAAACAGAACGCCGAAGAGAAATTTTATTTCCATTAAACTAGTTTGGATAGCTGGAAGAACGTCGATTTCGGAAAACGTTTTCAACAATTGCTCGCTACCAGATCTAGCTGAAAGATACCGCTTCAAAAATAATAAATAAACAGTATTTTCCGATCGCTAAAACTTATAAAACTACGTACCAAACACGGTTTTAAAATTTAATACAATTTTTTGAAATATTCCTTCTTATTTTAATCTATTTGAACGCTCCAAAATATAACAAGTTAAAAATCAGTCTTAAAAAAACATTTCTCAGTATATTTATGGAGACGATTCCATCGCTATAAAAAATAAGATACCGTAAAAATTCCTGAGTAATCATTACTAACAAAATATAGAATATCTTCTAAAAATGGTAGTGCATAGGAACTATAAAAAAAGTAACGATTAGATTTTAAAGAAATTTTTTTCCTTAAAACTAAAAATATAGTGCTTAGCTACTTTTCATGTCAAATCACTCCGTAATTTTATAATAAACTATACTAAGACTCTCAGACGACACTAAATGTTTTCTGTAAAATCCTGTAGAGCGAAGTGCAATTGTCGAAATCATTTCGTCCGGTCAAAAAACGCCTCTAGTCCATCATAATTATGGTCGGGGTGATCTAAACCTCCTCGACATTATTAATTGTCATTTCCCACAGCACGCTAAAAATTATTAGCTAAGCACACCTCGACATTACAAAATTGCAAATACAACATTAATATGTTTTATACCACTAACGTAACATATTAAACCGGTAATTTTATACTTTCTTACCGCTGCTGACAACTAATTTTGTTAAACGAGGGAAGACAGACGTAAAATTCTCTCGGTTACGGTAGAATTGGTTCTATATAAGTGAAATAGAATAACTTCAGTGAAAAATAAACTTCATTATTTTACTTGGGATTCTACTCTCCGAGTAATATAGAGTTTCTACGTAAAAATACATTTCGTTCTAAAGAGATTGTACTCGATTTTCATTTATTTATTTCAATTCGTGAAATAAATATATACATCTTACACTATGAAACAATACGATCAGAATAAACGATAAGCATTGTACGATATTAAAGTTAAACTTAAATTATAGCGGAACTACTAAATAAACAAAACTCGGAACGATAACGAATCAAATCTATAAATACAAAATAAAACGGATTTACAAACGTCTTGTGCGTTACTGAATAGAAGGACGATTCGAAACTTTTCGAATACATACTCGTATACAGTAGTACACCTTTGTTTTATCAGGGCTGAACGGCGGGTTCGAGTAAAGCGTGTATTTATACCTCGTTGTAATAATGAATTGTTAATCGTTAATTTGGAACCGACAACAGAATAGCGACTTAAAGACACTATCGAGGAGCCCTTTGCGTTAAAATATAAGTAGCCCGACCAGACCGCGAAGAGTCAGTCTCGCATATGAAAAGGCAAGCTGCCCTGGCTAACATTTAGTACATATTTATTTAAAATGAATTGAGTTTTTTTAACTATTTAACGAACAACATAGCGTAGACCTTTCTGTTTTCGGTAAGATGAAAGAAATCGAAAGACCCTTCCTCTTAATACCATCTTAGCTGTCTAAATTTCCATACTATGTATTTCAGTATTTTATTTTAATTCGATTCCACATATCAGCTTCAAGTTTACGTATGGGAATAGGATGTGTGGCATTTAGTTAAGTATGAAACAATTTAATACCGAGGATGTTTTTTCACCGAGCGATGTTATTGCACGAGATAGGGTAAGATTATAAATTTTTAATATTTGAGGAATGAAATATTTGGTTCGGTAAATATTAATCAAAGTTTAATTTATAATTTAACGTTATAAAGATGTTATATTATGGATTTTCATATAGTAAACGTATTTTTAGTAAAACGAAAGGTCTACTGGCTGCTTAAAATTATTCCACTACGCCGGAGTCCTATTTTGCATCTCTAAGGTGGATTGTATGCATTCATGTTGCATACAATCTTTCTATCACCTTAACTTCAAAAAGAAACATACAGTAGCAGAATATTAACAAAATCCAAACTTTAACTTACCGTTTTGTAATTAGGTTATTCAAAAGCAGACCTGCCATGCGGAGAAAAGTATCCTACAAAGTCCTTTTAAAACTATGCTACACACTTAACTCGTACAATTAACAAATTCTACACACTTTAACTAAAAGTACCGTAAACAATACTTCAAATAACGGAACAATTATAAATAGGCACATTAACTTTTTTGCTCAGAACAACAAGATATAAATATTGCGTACAAATCGATTAAATAGTCTTATCTGTAAGCCGTACAAGCCAACCCAGGCAACAGTTTTAAAAAATTATTTATCTATGACATTAATTAACCGTTAAATATGATGTTTTAAATGATATTACACGATAATTTTATTTAAATTTGTGAGATATAACGAAAAACAGGGTGCGGATCACATAACAGAAAAGACCCTAATTTATCTCTAATAAGATATTTATGTCGACAAATATTACTAAGTAAAATGTATTGTTTTAATCAAAACTTATGGTTGAGAATCAGTAACAAAAAATTACATTATAAAATTGAGGTGGTAATTAAAAAGTAAAGAGATTTTTAAAATAGTTAATCTTAACAGTTTGTTACTAGTTAGAAATTTGTACAATCATTAGCAACTAGTATGAAGGTACAGTTTACATAGTTTGGATGTATTCGTAATTAGCAGGAATTCCAGGATTTGACCGGATATACATCATCTCCGTCAGAGATTCGAACAAATGATAAAAAAAAATCTGATAAGATGGAATAAGTACAAAACATATATATTTTTTTTTAAGCGGAGAATAGAAAAACTTTAATTTGGGAGAATTTTAAAAAAATATTTTCAAAAAAAATTGTTTTAAGTTTTTTATCCGTTAGATTTTTTCGTTTGAAATTTTTGTAAAATTAATTCTAAACGGTCAAATCGTGAAAAAATTATCGGTTTAACAGCCTAAAATTAACCTGTACTAAAAAACAGACAAATGAACTATGTCTTTGTACAATAATACAGTTTTACAGATCAATATCTTTTATATGACATCACATTCTTTTTATTCATAACTTAATTTGTTCTTCAGAATATTCACATCTTTAAATCGCAATATTTTTCCTTTATACGAGGCAACCGGTCGTATTTCAAATTATAAATTGATCGGCACAGTTCTCATCGGTAATTTTCTAAAGTAGACACATTCAAGCGTGTATCAACATTAATAGTTTCAGCAAAAGAACAAAATAAAAATAGTTACAAGCGATATGTGAATTAAAAAAACTGCTAAACAAGTTTAAAAAAAATTAATCTCTTCGCGAATATATAAATGAAATAATAAATAATGTAGAAATAATAATAAAAATTTCTAGAAATACAACAACAAAATTTGTAATATCTTACCTGATTACTCCAAATGTAATTTCTTTCTGACCGATAGATACTGGAACACGCGATAAATAATTAACGCAAAAAAATAATAACAAATTAAATAAAAAATTATGTCAGTTTAACACGCATTAAGATAGAAAAAAGATCAACGGATGTATAAAGAAAAAACAATAACAACACGCCGGCCATAATAGCAGTTAATTTCATGCTTGTACGAACAGGTTGTAAAGCAGATACAGTACCAACTGGAGTTGCGCAGACGCTTTGATAGAATGTTCAACTAGCGATATCTGATCACTTACGCGGCCGTTAGTGTTATTAACCACTGACTCCAGGTGGTCTGGAGCAGTATTAGTATATTTGTCCTTAAAAAATAAATAACAGCAAACTTATCCATTACATTTTAATGTAATACTCTTTCCCAAAATACAAAAAAAACTAACATATACTATATTTATTCGATTAAACAATAGAATTTAATCTAATATCTTGGGTAGCGTATTTCTTTTATTTTAATACAATTTTAAATAGATAAAATGCGTTTCCCTTTCTACTTGGGACATACAAAAAGAAACTTACTAATTTTTATGGACAAGTGTATATATTCAATATATACAAGTGTGTGTATATATATTTCAACTATACAATTCCGTAGTACGAACAAAAAAGCTTGTTAATGAAACTTGATACAAAAAGTCAAGTTTTATACCGCATTAAATAAACTTATTTTTTGAATTATTGCTGAAAGTTTAATTATATACGAGTAAGTTGAGTGAAAACCGATTGGAATTAAGGTCAATCACGCTTAAAAATTATCAGTCTTTACCTGTTTAACCAGTAATGCAATTTTAACTTTTAATTACATTTAAAAACAAAATTTTACCCTGTTGCTAATTTTTTTTCGACGGTTGGTTTGCCTGCCCTCAGCGATACGGTGGCAATTTTATTTAAAAAGTTACTATTTCTGCTCTCAATAAAGACAAGAGTTTTGTTTTGTATTAACCATGCGCTTTAACATCCGTATTACGGTGGTATTTACATACTTTCACATGTTCACATAACAACGGGATGATTAAGTGATTGTGAAGAAAAGAGAAGTTTTCATTAAAAATACCGGGAATCTACCATCGTTTAGAAAATAGTACAATAACTTCACGTTAAGGTAAAACAAAGTACAGACTCTGTACATGTCTGTACAGCTGTTTCGCGATGGATCACAGTGAAGTAACTATACGTTTTTATAACAAATCCTGAGATTATCAGTAGTTTGAATGGATTTTTTCTTCCTACCACAACTCGTTTTTCTTTCCCGTTGTCGACTACGTACATACACATCCGATCCCCGTTCCAGTTTATTGCGTTGTGCGTTGACTAAGCGTCCTCTATCCATCCATAATTTCTCCCTCTCTATTTCCTCCATTAAACAGTTTTTTTTGTCTATTTCCTTCTAGTAAACAGTCGTAATTGCGTTAATGAATTAGGAACTTAACGTATCTGGTATTTATATTGATCGGGTACCGAGGATAAGGTTTTGAGACCTCATTTCTTCAACCGAAATGTTACAAGCGATTCAAAATTTAACAAGTTGTTATTCCCGAACTATTAAATAGCCTGTGTTTGGAACCAAGACGGTGCAACTTCTCAGTACTCTCTTCAAGTAAGACAACCTTAATCAAACTTATCCTGGATGAATGAAACACCGAATAACAACTGAATGGCCACCGCGTTCATACAATTTGACGCTTTAACATTTTTTCATTCTGGGAAATCATCAACATAACGGCGTCTTTTTTTAATCTAAATGGCTTGAACCACCTCAATCCCGATTTTAAAAACCAGGACTAAATTTTATTGGAAAAATGTTTAATGCAGTGGTTAAACGTTCACACGAATGTACCGGAACAGAAGGATAATAATTCCTCTGATGTGTATTAAACGTGTAATGATAGAAATGTTTTTCTAATTATTATTATTGTTTTTTTTTTTGCTTGAGGTTTTAGGAGCATCGATTACTATGGTTATTAGCCCGACTCCAAATCAAAAAAAGAGAAAATATTTAATTCATTAGCAACATAGTCGGTAGAATAGTTTTGTCAAAACGTATCATCTAAATATAGACTTGTCAAAAGGTTATTATAACCCCAAAAAGCAGCACAAAGTGATAAGAGTGTAAGCGGCCCTGCCACTTAAAAATATAAACCATTTCTAACGAAAAATTGTCAAAACTATCAAATATACTTCACCGTTTCACAAAAAAAATTATGAAATACTTACATTAAAAAAATGTTAAGCACAAGATCACAAGGGTGTAAAGGGCCTTAGCCACTTAAATAACTCACAAATCACTTTTTACAAAAGCTTTCCAAACATCTTGAATTTCACGCAAAAATTAAAGTGCCCATCCTTTCATTAAAAGTTGTCATAAAAACAAGCTTCTTCTTATTCTATCGCCTAGATTTTTCCTAAGGACATCCTTTTTTGCTTCTCTTTTCCACCTTCTCAAAGGCCTCGATGTCAAATTCCAAGGTATCTGAGGCCTCAGAAATGGGATCATCTGATTCTCCGCAGCAAACCACAGAAGATCCTTTGCTATCAGTAGTATGAAAATCTGAGGTTTGAACTTCACTTTGACGTTTGAACCCGGCCAACCAGTCCTGAGAAAATGAAGTTTAAATCTCACGTCGTGTTTTCCTAGGTTATCCCCTCTTTGTAGTTAAATTTTCACACTGTAAGAATACATTTACTGCAAAATACATAGCAAAACACAGGTGTGAGACGAGTCCAAAATTACAACAAAGAAATTGAAGTTTAAACCTCAGGGTCTCTTTTCACGGGTTTATTCGAATACATTAAAGAACGACTACTTTCAATGATGAATGTGTGTTCACGTTAAATTTACGTGTTGAAATAGTTGATTTACTAAAAAATTCATAGTAAAACATATACTTGAGATGCTCCATGAGGTCTTACCTTATTCGTTTTAGTTTGTTATTTAATGAACATATAGACTGCTGCTGACGTCATGGGGAATCCCGTCTGTTACAACATGACATCAGCTGTCAATCATTCCTTATATCGTTAACCTTCGGTATATGTATGTAAATATATATAGTGAACGTTAACAGCATTACCGTATTAATTTATAAAAATAAACATTATTAATCAGAGAGCAAAAAACATTAAATTCAAACGAGTTAAGTTATCAAACGATTCTAACCCGTCTGACCCTAATATATTATTCTGTTATAAAAATTTATCTAATGAATACGATTTAATTACATTTTTAGATAATATAAAAATGATATTGAATGTTTATATAAGATGAAATTAATGTTAAATTAAATTGTGAATATATAAAAACAATTATTTTCATTTCTTCCCAACAGGGATTTTAACAGATTTCAAGTCAGAAAAATGCAATTTTTTATAATAATATTTCGTCTATTGATAGTGCTTTTAATGATTTAACCGAACAGTATTTTGAATTGAAACACAAACTAAAAAAATACATTTCTGTTTCTGATTTGTTGTTGTGCATTGAAATTCCAAATTAAAAACAAGCATTAGGTGGTTCTTTATCAAAACAATCGTGGAATGTTAGCGATAAAAATCATATAGATATTTATGAATTTTTAACGTCTATCAAAGCGAAGGTATTTATTTATTGCTATAAAATCCCAAGCAGAAAAATTAAAGGAAATAATATTAAATATTATATTGTTGTTGCTGAAGTGAAGAAATTTGTAGATAATCATTATAATTTCTATGAAGTAAATTTACATAGTAGTAATCGATATGCGTTAAATATTTGTGAAAATCAAGCCAATTTAAACGAAGAGTATTTAGAAGCTTATGATAAAATTAAAGAATCTTTCGAAAGGTTTATTCAAATGGGAAGCGGTTAAGTTATAAATAAAATATTGAGAATGGAACTTTCATCATGAGAATTCGATCCGCTTTATTGTGGTAACAGTTCATATTTTCCATTACCGAAAGCCTTGAGAAATAAACATGCTCTAATAAATATAAAAAATGACGATCAAAAATGTTTCTTCTGGTGTATTCTACTGCATCTATTTCCTCAAAGTGGACGTAATTATCGTGTTCCATTATATAAAATTTTGAAAGTCATTTAAACATGAAATGAATAGACTATCCTGTTTGTGTAAAAAACATTGATAAATTTGAAGCTCAACCCCCAGATATTGGTGTAAATGTGTTGTTATGATATCGAACACGATGATGATGAATCATTTAAATCTAATAATATATATATATATAAAACGTGTTAATAATAATCGAAAAGTCGTGGTTTGGTTGTTATTATTAACCGATGTTATATTAAATCTCTCGCATTATACTCTAATAAATACAAAAACGGACATAACGGTTTATCAAGATTGTTGGGTGATATGAATAAAAGTAGTAGAAGATTTGAATATTTTTTGTACTGTTTTAGATCTCTGACTAGTGAAACGGAAGCGAAAAAAGACTCGAAATACATATTGAAGATTGTAAGCAAAGAAAGGTTCAGAGAATTAGAATGCCAAAGGAATGGATCTGTAAGGGAGAGAAACGTAGACGTGGTAATATTGTATCATATAGAGATTATTCTTCAACCTTACGCACACCTTTTGTTGTATACGCAGATTTCGAATCGTTTATCATTCCAAATAATATCGCGAATCCTGAACCCGCCACTAGTTATACAACAAAAACAGACCTTCATAAACCGTCTGGATATTGTTATGTTGTAAGAGATGAAAACGGATGTGTTGTTGAAACAATCGTATAGAGCGCAAACAATTAATGATAATGTCATTGAAAGATTTCTTAATGATATATGTGAAAAATACGAGTATTTTGCAAAGAAATTATTAGACGGAATATCCTTAACTATGACCGCAGAAGATGACGAAAGATTTCAAAAAGCCACTTAATGTGTTATGTGTGGTGATGATTTTTACAGTGACGAGAATCGCATAAGACATCATTCTCATAAAAGTTGTAAGTTTATTGGTGATGCACATGAAGATTTACAACAACGCAATTTAAATTGTAAACTCAACATTTATTCCAGTAGTATTTCATAATTTAGGCGGTTACGATTCACATCACATCCCATTGACGATGGATGCGTTGAAAGATAAATTTGAAATTTCTTTCCTCGCAAACAATAGTGAAAAGCTTATATCTATAACACTCGAGAATAAAATATCGTCACGATTTATAAATTCATATCAATTTCTATCTTATAGCCTTGGTGAATTAGTGCAAAGTTTGTTTCATAGTTGTCGTAAATTGTCAGACGGTCACATAGCATATATATTCTTTAAAATAACTTATTCGTAGTTTAAAAGCGATACAAAAAAAAATATCACGACAATAAAATAAAAAATAGATATGTTAGGTTATGTTAAGTTGTTAATTCAACGTAAAGGTATTTGTCCATATACATATATTAAATCAGCATCTGTTATCGATGAAACACAACTGCCGCCCATCGAGGCGTTTTATGATGATTTAAAGCAAAAACACATCTCTGAATCGGATTATATGAACGCGCTAAACGTTTGGAATCGATTTAGAATTAAAACGCTAGGTGAGTACCACGATTTTTAAATGAAATTGGATGTCGTGCTGTTGGGTGATGTATTTGAGAGTTTTCGTAATAAAATGATTGAAATAAACAATTTAGATCCGTCATGAAATATCTGCTCCATATTTATCGTGGTTTGCTGTCCTCAAGGCTACGAAGGTGCAATTAGAACTCGTTACAGATCCCGATATGTATTTGTTTTTTGTAAAAGGCATTCGCGGCGGCGTGTCAATGATTCCCAATCGTTATGCTATGTCAAACCATCCCATTTACAAGCAAGGTTTCGATAAAAATAAACCAATAAAATTAATTAAATATTATGATGTTACATCTCTTTATGGGACATGTATGATGGAATGATGGAACCGTTGCCTGTAGACGGATTCAGATAATGTGATGAAAACGAAATTGAATATTTGCTTGTAGACCGTCTAAACGATGTGAAAGATGATACGGAAACGGATTATATTTTAAAAGTCGATTTAGCAAATCCTAAACATTTAAACGAATCGCATAAACATTATCCACTGGCGCCAGAGAAAAAATCCGTTTCCAATAATATGATTTCTCCGATTGTCTCTGATGAAAAACGAGTAGAATCAAAAAAATTATTGTGTATTTTGGGAGATAAGCAAAAATACGTTCTACAATACAGAACGTTAAAATTATATCTTCAACAGGGTATGGCGTTGTTGAAAATACATAGTCGTTCGTTTTAATCAATATCATGGTTGAAAAATTATATTGAGAAAAATTTCCATGCGTGGTGTAGTACAAAAGATAAGATTTAAAAAAGTTTATAAGCTATTGATCAACAGTATATATGGAAAAACTATTGAAAATGTAAGAAAGCGAATCAATATGCGTTTGATTAATCACGAATAAAAGGTTAAAAAATTAAACGCTAGTCCAAGAGTTAAACATTATTATATTTATAGAAAGGATGTAGCTGGAGTATCAATGTTGAAGAAAAATATATAATTAAATAAACCCATAATGCAGGTTTAACAGTAACAGATTTAGCAAAAGTAATCATGTATGATTATCACTACAATCATTGTTTTACCTACAGATTACAGATTCGTTATTACACTCAATTATACCCAAAGATGAATATTTTCATCATTCTTGGGATTATGAAAATTTTGATTGAAAAAAATCGAAATGTTTACGCATTGAGTAAATATGATATAGGTCGTTTAAAAGATGAAATGAAGGGTCAACCAATCTATGAATTTGTTGGGTTAAGAGCTAAATTATGATCTTTATTTTGGGGACCCAGTGAATATAATTTATAACAAAAAAATACAGCCAAGGGGATTAAAAAGGGTTCTTGTATATTCAATAAAGATTATAATTTGAAAGTTTTAAATCATAAAATGTATAAAGATTGTTTATTCAATAGAAACAGTTCATATTCCACATCAAAATCATTACGTAGTTTTAATCTTCAAATTTACTCGATTGATCAATGTGAGAAAGCTCTCTCCATACAATGATAAAGATTCATATCAGAAAACTTCATTGATACACTTCCGTATGGTCATAAAGAAATCGATGAATATATGGTGAAAAGAAGAAAAAAATTAGTCTACAACGCGATTGATTTCTTAATATTTTTATATAGTTTATTTTTGTTTATACTACAACTAGATCGTCTTTTTTTCAACTACAACGCAATTACGCGATGGAGTTCTAAATCTACATTTTAAAAAACAACAAATACATACATTTCTAAATTGTATACGACTTAATTTGTAACATCAATACCGTATTTAAACCCTAAATCAATTATCTCCATTAGACAGTTTTTTCAAACCCTTATAAATTATATATAGATCTGTTGATTGATTAATTTCAGTCAAATCTGATTCAGTAAGATCATTAAATCTTTGCGGTAAAAATATTTTTCCGAAACCTTCAATCGATGCAATAATTGAATCACCATTTTTTATCTTTGAAAACTCCACTTTTTTAATTCTATATCGCCTATTGTGGACCATTTCACTAATATTATTTATATAATTTAAACTATTCAATTTATCAAAGATATTAGACATTTTTATGATTCTAAATATAAAAGTAACAATATTAAAATCAACATTTTATTGATGATAAAAATTATTATTTTATTAGGGATTTATAAATGAGTTTAAAGGATGTGTGTTATGAACAAATTAAAGATAACTATTCATATGGTATCTTTGATCATTTTAACCTGATTATCGATACGAACATGGGTGTTTTAACGCGACGAAATTATTTAAAGATGGTGGGAAACAATTATATAATTGGCGTGAAAATAAACAATCTAAAGAATTAATCCATTATTATTCAGAAACTTTGGCTACTTGTAATTCCGATGAGCCAAACACTATATATGTAGTTAGTCTAAAAGGCAATAAAAATCAATTAGATTTACTAATTTCTGGTACATATTAAAGAGAAGAGTTAATTTTGAATTTAGCGTGTTGGATATCAAAAGATTTTTAAGATAATGTTATAAAATTATAAAAGAGTATTTCACAAAGATTTTAAGTCATAACAAAACGATAATTTTCAGCTGCATTCAAAGTTGTGATGCATAGAAAAAAAGCAAGAAGAATTGCTAATCGAAAATAATAGAATTGTAGATGAAAATTTAAAACGTAAATTGCAAATTAACGAATTAAACGGTAATGTAAAAAAATTAAATTATGGCCACCACACCATATTTATCTACTCTTTTTCCACTCGATGAAAGTGATAATGCATTATAATTATGGATAAAAATAAAGATAATGAAGAGTATAAATATTATGCTATTTGCGTTCAATGTAGAAATTTCGATGATGCAATAAATATACTAAAAAAAAGGTATCCCAATTTTATAATTGTTTATCAAAAATTAAAAGATCCGAAGTGTACGAATTTTTAATCTTGCTTTTAAAAATCTTAAATTTCAAATAAAGCGTAATCATTTTAATACACGAGGTGTGATCAAAAAATACGGTGAATGAATTTTTATAGCGGCAACTGCCGATGCTACATCCATATGCTGTAATTTTTCCAATAGCGTGATCAACTGAGACAGGCAGGGACAAGTTGTAACACGTTCGAGCATGCCAGTCAGCTGCCAGAGCCGCTAGAGTGAGGTTAGGTTTATCGTGTCTGTCGCGCAACATGGATTTTGAACAACGCATTAACATTAAGTTTTGTTTTAAGTTGCAAAAGAGTGCCAAAGAAGGTCACGAAATGTTGGAATCGGTGTACGGCGATAATGTGGTAACTTTGAAGACTGTGTACAAGTGGTATGACCGATTTAAAAACGGAAATGAGTCTGTTGAAGACGAGCAGCGAGCGGGACGTCCAGTAACCTCAAAAACAGTTGAAAATGTGCAAAAGTGGAAACAATGGTTCATTCAAACAGGCGAATGACTACTCGAGAGCTATCGGAAGACCTTAACATCTCGTACGGATCCGTTCAAAGCATTTTGCGAAACGACGTACGAAGAAAGTGACCAGAAAAATGGACCAATGGCTTCCTTCTACACCACAACAACGCGCCGTGTCACACCTCGCTTCTCATTCGCGAGTTTTTGGCCGAAAAAGGTGTTCCTGTCTGTCCACATCCGCCATACTCACCGGATTTAGCACCAAGCGACTTTTGGCTCTTCCCAAAAATTAAAACTGTGCTTAAAGGAAAACGTTTTGACACCACTGCTGACATTGAAAGAGCCACGACCGAGTAGCTGAAAGCCCTTCCGAAAGACGCCTTCCAGAAATGCTTCCAGTCATGGAGTAAACGTTGGGATAAGTGCATTGCTAGCCAAGGACAGTACTTTGAAGGAGATTAAATCAAATTCTATGTAACCTTATTACTCTTTTAATAAAAAATTATTCATCGCATTTTTTATCACACCTCGTAGATATGGAATTTGATGATTTTATACAAAAGGTAGATATGTTATATGAAAAAACTTTTAATAAGTTACAAATCGCGGCAACAGCAAAAGAAGAACGTGAAGGCGACTCGGGTTAATGTAATACACATTATTATTTATGTTATTTTTTTCTTCTTTTTAGAATGGGGATGTCCATTAAAGCCGATTTAGCGAAAGAATTACCCAAGCCGGCTAGACGTAATTATCCTGCTAGAAAGACCGAATTAAAAAATGTAAACGACCTTGTCCAAGTAGATATAGTGGAAATGATACCTTATTCTCGAAACAATAAGGGCTATAAATATTTGTTCATTGTTATTGATAGTTTTACTAAATTCGCGTACGCTATACTGTTAAAGAATAATGCGGTTAAAGAAGTCACGTCCGCTTAGCAACTAATTTTTGAAAAGCATACGTGAAACATTTTCAAAAAGATCAGAGAAAGGAATTTTATAATCCCCAAGAGAGAAGTCTATGAAAACAATTCAACATAAATCATTATTCTACATATTCATATAAAAAAGCTGCCATAATTGAACGCTTCAATAGAATCCTAAAAACAAAAATGTGGACTAAATTTACAGAAAAGGGAAGCTACAAGTGGACTGATATCCGCAAGCCCTCGTCAATGAGTACAATAATAAAGTGCATTCGGCTACAAAATTTAAACCGAAAGATGTAAATAAGACGAACGAATCGTAAGTGCTTGCAAATCTAAACCAAAAATACGATAGAAAGAGTGTAAAAAAATTTAATTTAATGTTGGCGATTATGTTCGCATAAGCAAACATAAAAAAGTATTTTAAAAAGGATATTTACCGAATTGGACGAATGAAATATTCAAAATACATACTGTGCACGGTGAATCTCGACCAGTTACATATGAACTAAAGTAATACGGAAATAGGATTACTAGCACCAAATCCAAGATGGTGGCTGTCGGCCATCTTGGAATCCAAGATGGCGGTGGTCGGCCATTTTGGATTTGTAGCGTTAGTGGCGCTAGTAGTCCCAGTGTTGCCAACGTGATTATGTTGTTTGTATTAAATATGAATAAATTAGGCGATATTTCAAAGGTTCGTAGTATTGTTGTCAGCTGTTGTGACGTGGATGCTGGGCGGTATAATTGAATAAATTAATAATATTTGAAGTAAAAAAATGTGGATCAGCTAGGTTCCCAACCGGCGACGGTTGATTGTGAGTTGTAGTTGACTGACACCTTACTGTTTGGCTACGGTGGATGACCGTCAGAGGGAGTGAAATTTGTTCCATAAGTCGCTAATTTTTTAATGTTGTTAGTACCTGTAACCGCCGCTGCAGTCGCTGTCGTGTTTTAACGTCACAATGGTGTGTATATGTGCGCATGCGTGTGCGCATGTGTGTGTGTGTGTGTGTGTGTGTGTGTGTGTGTGTGTGTATGTAAATAAAAATATAGACGTAACTCGAGAATATTCCTGGTTGTCGTAGCGATTGCACTGGGAGGCGTAGACGCGTAGGCAGCTTCTGCACGTGTGTTTACGTGCGTGCGTCACCGGAGCGACGCAGAAATGTTTACCGTGCGAGATCTAGCGCTCGACTAGAGAATCGACCGACTGTCGATTGTTGCGTGCCAAAAGTGCCACACCCCGTCGATCCTAAGAAGGCTGGATGCGTTAAGGAAATTAACATTTTTTGATAATTATCGAGTCACTAATACAAACGAGTGATTGTGTGTGCTGGTGTAACCGGTTAAATCCAGTCGTGTCTGGATATAAGCGAAAAACATCGCGTGATTTCATCATTCTCAATCTGTCATTGAACGTGAATACATCGATTGCTGTGAGATCATTATCTCTTCACCAATTACAAAGTGTGATTTCATCTTAATTAGCAAGGTAAATTTTAATTTCAAATGTGACTGTATGGTAGTATTAAATAACTTTCAAACAAATAAAATTAAAAAAAAACTAATATAATGATTATATAAATAAAATAGAAAAAATTAATATAATAAATCAAATAATTAAATCTTCCTTTATCGCCATCTGAAACACACAAACACAAAATAATTACAATTTTGAAAAAATACAATATTACAACATATTTTAATTTGTTTCAGATATTACCATAAAAAACCAAATGGCATCGGGCAATAAATAACAACGTCATCCGTGTCCGATGGGACCTGTCTGATTTTGATGAATTATATCTTCATTCAACCCTTCTATGGTATCAGACCAACATACTAAACCGTATGAAAGAAGAAGAAACACGTTTTGATGACAACATAAAATGGTAACTATTCATTATGTGTATGACGATATTAACAATATCTCTTGCGACTACAAAGAAAAAAATACAAGTTCTATAATTTTTTCCACAGGTATGTTGCTGTAATGTAGAATTGATGAAACAGACGCAACTTGAAGACGGAGTAGAAACAACATTTACCAATTTGTACCTGCACGGAAAAATTAGAACGGTGATAAATGTGGACGTCAACGCCAACTTAGTCGAGGATCAGTGGATCGAATTCGTAGAGAAAATCGTAGAGGCCCTGTAAAACTTCATTAACAACAGTAGCGGATAGGTAATAAATAAGAAAATTTATATAGATTTAAATATTATCTGTTACCATCTGTTACACGGTGCCTCAAGTTCATTTATAAAAATCCCAAAAAACTTGTACAAAGAAAGGCGATAATTAATTAAAGAACCCGCATGATCAAAAATGTTTCCTTTAGTCTGTGCTAGCACATACTTACACGATCAACCCGCACGTAACCAGCGACAGGGTTGGTTTGCAAAGTATGAACGTGAAATTAACATGACTGGGTTTCATATCCAGTAAAGGTAAAAGACATTGATCGCTTCGAAGTGTTAAAGCTTACAATAAGCATCAATGTATACGGCTATGAGGAAGATAATAACTGTGTATACACCGTGCGTGTTACCGAAAACCGCGATCGTACTTACTACATACACCTATTGCTGCTTGCAGGGGAGACGAGAGATAAATTTCATTATGGCCTTATTAATACAAAACCTGGTAAAAACGGGCTATCTCTTCTCCTTACGGATCTCGCAGAGTTGTGGCAGCAGTCAATATTGTCCGTACTGCTTGCACCGCTTCAGTTTATCGGATCCACTTGTTGCTAAACAAAATTTAGACAAACATCTGGTGCAATTTAAGCATCACGGTGCACAACAGATAAGGTTACTCGATCCCATTAAAGAAAAAAAAGTGATGAAGTTTAGGGGCTACTTGTCCATACTTCGCGTTCATTATGCAGTGTATGAAGATTTCGAATCGTTTGTACATCCGATGGACACTGCCACCCCTAAACCCAATACTTGTTTTATTAATAACGTAGCCCTACATCTTTCGTCCGGTTATGACTACGTAATCGTCGATGAGGAAGGGTAGATTTGTGAAGGTCCTGAAGTCTATCGAGCGAGAACCAGTGGTGAGAATATAGTTGAGAAAATGCTGGGTGAATTGCTCGGTCGTGCTGATAGATTGCACAAAATTATGATTACCGAAAAACCGATGGTGATAACACCCGAAGACACTGATACATTTGAAAGGGCTACCGAATGCTATCTGTCATTGCAAGTTGAACGACGATCAACTACGTCATCACTCTCATACTACAGGACGGTTTTTTGGCGGCTGTCGTAACGAGTCCAATTTAAATTGTAAGCGCACCGAGCATATTCCGGTATTTTTTCATAACCTCCGCGGTTACGATAGCCATCACATACATCACGCTTTGGGAAAATATAAGGACGATGTAAAAATAAACAGTATCGCCAACACGTCCGAGCGATTAGTCACTGTCCGTCGGTCCATTGAGGTTCTTGGACTCTACACTTTCTTTCGTCGTCCCGCGAAAAACTTGTAGAAAATCCAGTAAAAGATTGTCAGGACAAAGACACCGTATTTACGCGTCTCACGCACTGTTACCCGCTACCCGAGAAAAGGGATTGTTTAATCCGTAAAGGCGTTTACCCGTACGAGTACATAACCCATATAAACAAGTTTTTCGAAACCCAACTTCCACCGCAGACGGCATTCTACAGTACGCTAAGAAGAGAGAACATAACGGACGATGATTACGTCCACGCTCAAACCGTGTGGGAAACGTTTGACTGCAATACGTTAGGCGATTACCACGATCTTTACCTTCTTAGCGACGTATTATTGGCAGACGTGTTTGAAAATTTCCGAAGTACGTCTATGCAATATTACGGTTTGGACCTCCGTCACTTTTACTCCATCCCCCATTTCACGTGGAATGCCATGTTAAAATTTACCCGTCAAAAATTGGAACTGTTGACCGGCATAGATATGCATCTGTTTGTTGAAAAAGGTACACGAGGCGGTGTAGCCATTATTTCAAACAGATACGTCAAGGCGAACAATCCAAACATTCCAGATCAGTATGACCCATCGGAACCCACGTCCTTTACGGAACAGCCATGGTTGAGCCCTTACCACGCGCTAATTTTAGGTGGTTGAGTACTGAAGAGATTGAGAATCTCAATATTAACAGCTGAAGATCGTGATGAAAAGGGCTATATCTTGGAAGTGGATCTTGAGTATCCACAAGAATTGCACGATCGTCACAAGGATTACCCTCTCGCACCAGAACGATTAGTACCAACCGATGATATGTTGTCCCCTTATTTGAAGGACATAAAGAGATGTCCCGTAAAGAAATTAATGACAACATTGTACGACAAGGAACGATACGTTTTACATTACAGAAACCTAAAGTTGTACACACGACTAGGACTGAAAGTGAAAAACGTTCACAGAGTTCTGGAATTCTCCCAGTCGCCTTGGTTGAAACCGTACATCGACTGAAAAGCGTGCACAAGCACGCGATCAACAACGCGGTGTACGGCAAGTCCTTGGAAAACATACGAAACAGAATAGACTTCCAACTGGTCTCCGGTTGTTGTCGTCAGACTTACCCCGACAACAAGGATGTCGTCGGGGTAAGTCCTAAGAAAACGGAGATATTCCTCAATCGTCCAATCTACATCGGATTTACCGTATTGGACATTAGCAAAATGATCATGTACGAATTCCACTATGACTACATGGTGGAAGAGTACGGTCATAATATAAATCTTCTAATGACCGATACGAACAGTCTAATGTATCATGTTTTGACCGATAACGTTTACAACGATATTCTTCACGATATCGATCGGTTTGATACTTCAGATTACCCTCGCGATCACGTATGTTTTAGTAATACCAATAAGAAACGACTTGGTAAATTCAAAGACGAGATGAATAGAAAAGCTATTCGTGAATTTGTCGGACTTCGTGCTAAGATGTATAGCATTCTCGATTTCCACAAGAAGGAGAAGAATGTTGCAAAGGAGGAAAGAGTATCCATTGCAAAGGATCTTAGACTCGATCTGTAAAAAAAAAATCTTTTTAATGATTCCGTTACGTACTAAGCCCGTACGGAATCATAAGCACTTTGCACAATATATTTTCTATTAACAAGTCAAAGAAATCACTTTCGCTTTACGAGGATAAACGTTACATATTAGAAAATTAAAATCAACAAAGTTTTATACGGGCATTACAGTATAAAAAAAAAGTAACGTAAACTCCCACCCAACAATGACAACACTCCCCAAAAGAAGCCAAGAACCGTAAACGAAGTGCTCATAGCCCACGGTCATGACTATTGTAGTCCAAGAACCCGTAAACGAAACCGTAGTAGCCCACGACCATGACTATTGTTAATTTTTTTATTACACAGATATATATATACTGCCTTTCTTTTATTTAAAAAAAAATTATGTATGTAATATAAAATAAAATAAATTATTGTATGGTATTATATTTTGTGTTATTTTTCTTAAGTAAAAAATCCTACATACCTCCTCATAAAACTTCTGAGCATTAATACTCTAAATTCCATTGTAGTTCCTGATAAAAATTTTAAAATCAAATGACTAAATTCTCTGGTATTGCCATGCAGAAATTCGCTAAATAGAAAACGTCAATTTTCCAAGATTCTATTTAAAAAAAACAACCTTAATCTAGAATTTTAATTTAATGTACTTACTAGTAATACCACCCATCGCTGATGGATTCATCCTTCCACCAGTTGCGTACCGTTATGTTAACAGTAGATCCATTTTCTACTTTAAACTCGTGATTAATATGATCCATTTTACTAAGATGTGTGGTAAAATGTTAACTAGCATACACTATGTTTGAAACATAACCGAATGGACTGTTCACATATGGACACACATCACTCAAATGTACTATATTTACCCCACGTAAAAATAAATATAAAATGGTATCTATCGGAAGACATTCGGTGAATAATCCGAAGAAATTGTCTATTGTAACCCACAAACTAATACACATGTAGTAATCCTTTGAGTTATCAAACATATGTTTTAAAAGTATCATCTCCTCTTTTGAGGGTTGTGATACTATCGACTGTTTTAGTATCACCACCCACGACAAGTAAACCATAGATGATGTTGATGGCATTTTTTAACTGAATAATTTTTCACTTGGTAGTCGATTATAAATGCTGTTTTAATTACCATACCCCCACCCCACCACCAACCATTTTTAATTTAAAAAGACATTCGCCAAAGGATATTTACCGAATTGGTCGAACGAAATATTTATCGTACATAAGGTTCACGATAATACCCGACCGTGTACGTACACGTTGATTGATATCAAGGGTGAGGTGGTGAGTGGTAAAGTTTACGGTGAAGAGCTCGCAAAAACCAACGTTACAAATAATGTGTATTTAGTCGAGAAAGTTTACGAAGAAAAGGCGATAAGCTATTTGTAAAGTGGCAAGGGTTCGACGGAAAACACAACAGTTGGATACATAAGGCGGATTTGGTGCGGTGAATCAGTCATAAACATGAAGTAGGAACGTCAACAGGTTGGTAATATTACGCTTGAAAACTTCGACGAATATACAGGAGCAGGGAGTGGAAAGGGAAAAAGGACTCGTCATGGTCCTCTTCTACCGAATACAATTAGATGTATTATCTGTTTACCGTCTAACTGCGGAAAAACAAATGTTCTATTCAACTTGTTGTTCTCTCCGGACGGTTTAAGGTTCAGAAATATTTACGTGTTTTCGAAATCGCTGTACCAACCGAAATATAAGTTTCTAGAACAAGTCATGACTGGTGTTCCGGAGGTCGGCTATTTTGCCTACTCTGAAAACGATCATGTGATGGAGCCAGACGAAGCGGAACCGAACTCGATAATGATTTACGACGATATAGCTTGCGAAAAGCAACATAATATTCGCAAGTACTTTGCGACTGGACGACACAACAACATCGATAGCTTTTATTTGACACAGACATATTCAAGTGCCAGGAAGCACCTTGTACGGGACAACGCAAATCTCCTTCTTATATTCAAACAAGACGATCTCAACTTACGTCACATATATCAAGATCATGTAAATACCGATATGAAATTCAATCGGTTTAAAGTCTCTGCGGTGATGCATGGAGAAAACGCCATGGATTTTTGGTTGTGAATAAGGAGAGCGATATCAACGGCGGACGATACAGAGTAGGCTTCGATGTTTAAGTAAAAGAGATCAGTTGATAACCGGTAACAATGGTAAGCATACACACCTACGAGGACGGTATACCGTACGCTAACGCGATGCGTTTTAGACAACAACCACAAAACAACTTGTGTTCCAAATATTTTAGCGACCGTCAGAAGCTTTGCGGCAACTACGTTTGTCGTAAAGTGAACTACTGTGAAAATAAAGACCGACGATCCTGGCGACATATAAAAAGAATGAATTGTGACTATCCGTTGGTTGTTTTGTTGATGATTACTAGCGAAGGTAAGATTTTCAATAAGCGTATATGGTTAAAATTTTTAGAACAATGCGACAAGTACGAGATGCCTATCGAACTGGTGATCTACGATAAAAACATGTTCAACACAACGGTCCGACACGGATGGAACTTTATTTCAAGCTTTAGACCCTCTCCGCTCGTGTACAAAAAGCCTTTATTGGAACTTCGAAACCGTCATGCATCTATGGACTATACAAACGTTTACATGCACATGTTGGAATACGGTAGTCGTATAGAAGGAGCGAGATGCTGTATAGTGATCATGGAACGAACTATTCAGATCGCCCAAAACGTTGTACCGCTTAGCGTTATCATACGGTAGAAAATGTTTTGTGGATACGTCTTACGGAGTACAATTTACCGACGAAGTACCGGAAACATTACCGATAAGACGAGGAGGATTACCGTTCAACATCGTGAACAACAGGGCGCAGGCGCTCTTTTCCTGTGAGTTTCTAAACGAAGCGCTACCTATATTGCGATTATACGCCGATGTGTTCAGATTGAGGTACAACGAAAGACGCGAACTGTTTGAAATCGAAAACGAAAATTTGCTGCGAAAATGGTGCGAATATGCAGGCGCGAAACCGGACGAATTTTGGTTGTTGAATAGCTATCTGTTGCATTTACATTCGGAAGGCGACCGTCATCCGACGACTTTCCACACAGTACTTGACAAAGGTCCCACAACGTGATCACTCAACGGTTGTGGATATCCGGCTGTGGGTTGGAAATGTAAAAAGAGCTGTCGTCTTTAAAGACACAAACACAAAACTGTTGATATCGTCTATTGATCAGAGTGTTACGCAATATTACCGCGAATTGTGCAATACCAATCGCCGTCCGGCCAGAATGAATGTTTCGTTAATCGATGTTATACGTTTCCTACGCAGAACCAAAAAACATGCAGTGTTCTTTAGATCGGTCTAAAGAACACTAAAGGTGTTAATCGCTCTAAAGAACTAGGATGGTGATCGACTGTTTTCCGATCATTCGTAACCACGATGTCAAACATGAATTGATAAGATTGGGGATAGGTGGCAGGAATTTCTAGACAATGCTAAGGTTTCAGGCAACAAACAAAATAATAACGGTGAAAAAAATGAATTACAAAAAGACCAACCGAACGCAGATGTAAATAACAATGAAGAAGATAAATTACAAAACAACCAACCAAATGCAGACGTAAATAATAACGATAAGGAAAATCTTACTAACAATCATATTCGTCACCCAAAGATGGATCCGCCGAAGAATGACGGACATGAGAGGAAAGATTATCTGACTAATAATGAACTACCAATCACAGATCCAAACAAAGTTGTTCCTCACTTTCCTTCGATGGATGCTGGACATGAGAAGAAGGATTATCTAACTAATAATGAAGTACGACTATCAATTGCAGATCCAATCAAGGTCGTTCCTCCTCCACCGAAAACGGATCCGTCGAGGGATGATGGACATGAGAGGAAGGAATATCTGACTAATAATGAAGTACGAATACCAATCGTAGATTCAAACAAAGTCGTTTCTCACGTTACTTCACGGCAATCATAAAAAAATTCAGTCTCTCTCCAACATGGGAAGAGCGAGAAGGTCAAAACGTATCGTCAGTAATGGTCAGGTGAGGAAGTCTAAACGAATCGTCAGTCTTAAGCGAGGTGGCGGACTATTAACAACACACATATACCCGGGTACCAATACTGCGGACCGGGAACGAAATTAAAAAAACGCTTAAAGAGAGACGATCCGGGTGTAAACAAGTTAGACGCCGCTTGTAAAGAGCACGACATCGCGTACGATAAGTACAGCGATAACGAAAACAGAGCGGCGGCAGATCGTAAATTAGCCGATAGCGTTTGGGAAAGAGTGACAGCTAAAGATTCCAGTATTGCAGAAAAGGCTGCTGCATTAGCCGTTACAAATGCGATGAAAGTAAAAGCGAAGTTCGATGGTGGATGTTGTGGAAGAATGCGAAGATGAAGAAGACGTTCAAAAAAGAATAATATAAAACATCTTATAGAAATTATGAAAAAAAGCAAGTACTAGAGGGAGGGGGATATACCTTAAACCCTACCCTTTGACAGGATCGGGAATAGAAGGTAAGAATAAAAATAAAACACCATCGTCGTCGTCGTCGTTAACGTCATCTCCAATAAAGGGAATACCAGTGCGACCGCTATCGAATGTCGAATTAATGATGTACGCGAGAAAAATTAAAAATAAAAGATTTTCGAGGTGTATTCATGTTGGATGCATTACCCAAACAACCATGTTGTCGAAAACAAGGACGCTTGGTAGACTATTTCGACAGTTTTGGTAATTTACGCCCACCCAACGAGTTGATGCGTTATTTTCCATCCAACTCGATTGTCAATTATAATTATGAAAACAGACAGCGTATAAACACGGTTATATGTGGTCATTTATGTCTTCAGTTCCTCAGTCGTGGATCATCCGCATACCAGTAAAGATCATAATGCTCTGCATAAGTGCATAAATTCGTTGTTATTACACACTACATTCTTCCCGGGTTTAGATCTAACTGATGGTGAGTGGGAATTGGCGTTGATAAACCTAACCACGTACAACTCGATACCGAATGTGGAAGAGGGAATCAACAACTCGTTTACCGTTTTACCAATTAAACAAAAAAAAATATCAAGCTGACACTACCGACCGGGTCGTATGAGGTGGACGATATCGCCAAGACAATAAGCGATGAATTAAAAAGCAAACACGATATAACCTTAGTTATGCGACCGAATAACAGCAAGCTAAAATGTGAAGTTAAATGTGACGCCATGATTGACCTAACATCAAAGGATAGCTTGGCACCACTGTTGGGGTTTGAAAAAGCATGTCTAGCAGCGAATATATGGTACATGTCATCAAAACGGGTAGCCATTAATAACGTGAACGCCGTACGTGTCGAATGCAATGTTATACGAGGCTCCTATACTAACGGATCAGAAGGTCACGTTTTACATGAATTTACACTACGCGTACCGCCAGGTTTCAAAATAATAGAATCCCCAAAGAATATAATATACTTACCGGTAAATACAAGGAATATAAACGAAATCACTTTAAGGTTTACCGATCAGAACGGAAAATTGATAAATTTCCGCGGAGAGACAATAACCGTGAGATTACATTTAAGACGAAGATTAGGAAATTGGGATTAATATACAATAGCGGCGGTACGATACGCAAACCGATCAGTCGATCTTTTAACACCAGAGGGTTAACATCGCGGAACGTGTTGTTTCTTCGCAAACTCGGCTTTACGGTGGTGAATCGTAATGGCAACAGCAGATATGTTAGACATTGGTGAAAGTGTTTCCTATGATAGCACAATAACTCAATTTGAGTACCACACCCATTTACCATATGCATCGTCGAATTATAACAACAACGATGAGATCCGAATACCGATTCACCAACAGGACGTGTACACATTACCGCATAAAAATCTTTTGATGGTACATTAACTACTAAAAATGGAGATAAAAAAGCGGTAGAATCAACATTTACCAACAACGCGGCTGCATTTCTGTTTGAGAAGATACGGTATGAAATAAATGGAACGGAATTGTGTCGAGTTAAGTTGAGAATTAAAACTACAATAAAAAATATTCAATCGTTAAGTAAAAGCGAGACCGATGGCGATCGCTTTTCGTACATGGCAGATACATGAGTATCCGGCTCTACCGCAAACAAACATTCACTCTTGGACGGTAAAAACGTGTCCGCAAACGGAGAAACCGAGACATGTGATATTCGGTTTACAAACCGCCGACGAATTGCATTTTTTCATCAAATACCGCCGTTAATATAACACCTCTGGTAAAAAAACTGGTCGTTATCAACAACAACAACAGCTATTAATATGATATCTACTTTAGAAGATAACGTATTCAGTAGCAAGACATTATTACCAATCAGTAAAAATATTACAACCACCACACCTATGGCAAAAAAGACAAACAAATCATCAACAATATTACCAATCAGTAACAATATTACAACCACCAATATAAATGGTACTCTGTCATCATTACCTTCAACAACAGCTAAGACCTTGAAGAAATCTACTGTAAGAAATACGCCAGAAACTGCGGGGGATTATGACTTTGGTTTAACAGATGAAGAAGAAAAAAATTCATTAAAGGTGGAGGGGGTAACACTAAACACATCTACAGTTACATCATAAAGCAGTAAGAACAATGTCTCAAACCTCATTCACAGTTGAGCGGCGGTCATGGAAGGAACTTCTTCACAGAACTACAACACCGACCAATCGTCAATGATTGCGAAGGAAACGTTAGTAGAAAAGAAGAATAGTAAAAGGAAGTTGAAGACCGCAGAACGAAGAAAGTCACGTGTGGAAAAATATAAGAACAAGAAGAGTATCAAAAATAGATTAAATACCGAACAACGAAAACAAATCGCATAAATTACAAATGGATAAGAAAGAATTAACCAAAGAAGATATTTGTTGTGATGATGGTGGGGGTAACTTTAATGTGACATAATAAAATGAAAGACCCGTCAGACCTTATTCGTAGTTGAAGGCTCGTCATGGAAGGTGTAATGGAGTATCACGGCTTCCACGGTAATTACAATGAGTTTATAGTTATAAAACTCGCTGTCGTTGGAGATGGGCATTATACGATTCTTCATTTTCGTTCACCGTACGCGAGGTCCGAGTTAAAATGAAAATACCGGAGAATGGCTTCATGGTTGCAGCGAAATTTTCACAAAATCGATTGGGATTACGATGAGGCTGTAAACAGCGATGATATTATGAAGAAGCTTTGTTCTCAATTCGCTACAATATATACCAAGGGATTGGAGAAATCCGAATTCCTTCGTCGATTTCATAACGATGTTCGGACGATACCGGAAGACGCACCGAAACCGAGTTCAAATTACATCGTAAATTAAATTGTCCGTATCACAATCTTCACACCAATGGAAAATGTGCGTTGCAAACTGGATGTTTTTACATAAAATGGTTAAAGTTATGTAAAAATCCGTTGGATCTGGTCAGAGAAGCGGATCGTTTGCGATCGTTTGAAAATACTAACGCAGAAAACAAAGACGAATTGGCCAAGAATGGTTATTACTATTCGTTCAACGACTTGTGCGTAAAATGTTGTTGGTGCAACGAACCGATTAACTCGCACAGATTACAACGTTGTAATGATTGCATCAATGAAAACATTCCACTTTCATTCGAGTCTATTGTGCCTCGAAGACTACCGCTGTAGTGCTCAGTCAGTATGCTGTTGAATATACATCTTTGGTTATAGAATTGCAAAAAAACAAAAAAATAGATATAAGATAATTCGAGAGTTTTATATTAGGCCTCTGGGGGAGAGATTTCACATGTAAAAAAAATCTCAACGCGCCGCGGTTGCTACCACCTTCAGGGTGGTGTGGAAACGCAACCTATAAAAAGGATCTGATAATTTAGTGTATTAAGTTTAGCGATGGATGTTGATATTGCCGCATCGGTGTGGTTAATTAAATGTTTCCCCCATCGTTGTGTAAGAACATTGCGACATCTTATGAGAATTGTGAATGCAGTGTTTCCGCAAGCTTTAAACACAAATATTGATTTGAATCGCGTCAATACGGTTAAAGTAGTTTTCAATTATAACGCCGCCTACGATGAAATTCATAGTCGCTTGCAAGAATATCTTGATAGCTTAAAGATCGATACTGTTTACGGTGTGTGTAAAGGTTGTGATAAGATATACAAAAGAAAGTACAGTTCTTCCACAGACGATCGATTATCAAATGGTTATCACAAAAAAGACTTTCACTGATTTGGTTAACGAATTGAAATTTGTTGCATCGTACGTATGTAAACATTGTTTTATGATGCTTGTTGAACACTGTAACGATGGTCAAAGACATGGAATCGATTGTAAAAAATTCGACTAGCGGACGTGGGTTACCTGAATACTTGTGCTCGTGCGAACTGATTATGGGAAACGTGAAAAAACTTAAAGCGCTGTTGTGTGAAAACAAATTTGAATTACTGTGGGACAATCCTCCACCATTTGCATGTAGAGTTATCGAAGAAAACGAACTCTACCGGTTGTTTTGTAAACTTACCGAAAAGAGTGGGAGAAAGGACATAAATATCTACACGGTACCGACGGCTTTGGACAATCATTTGAGTACAAGTCCTACAACTGCAATGACGACGATGGGCGCTATATCATTCATTAATATTTTCAACGATGACCAGGATTTTAAGCTACCGTTGAGAACGTTGACCGATATTAGTGTCGGTGCAATTACATATTATTGGATATGAGAAAAGTATTTACAGAAAATGGCGAGGTTCGCATTTGCGCAATATTATATGACAGTGATTTTTCGAACACAGAATTGTTGCTTTCAATTATATTTAACAAAAAAAATACAAACAAATTCACCGAAGACGAACTGAGCGTCGTAAAATGCCATCCGATGAAGCTAACTTATTACGGTTTAAAAGACGATGGTATCACTGAAGACTTTTAAGTTTGTAAAAACATCCGTTTTCATGTTCAAGGTCATTCATAACCAGTATTTTAGAAGCAGACGATGTGAACTTGTCTTATTTTGATTGTACACTTTGAAGTGTTAACAACGTTGTTGTCATCTTCTACGTGTTATGGAGCTAATTAAAGAGGTAGATTTTTTTTTGAGGGCGAAAAACGCTTGTGCGTTATCATCGTCCGGATCCTTTTGTTTTAGAAAATTAAATGTTTTAATACTATTCTGAAAGATGAATAAAACTTACAACTAATATCAAAGGTAAAAACTAATATAAGATCAAAGTAAATAGAATTTTACAAAATCCAAGATGGGTGTAAACGGCTCATTCTTGGATAACAAAAGATAAAAAAAACTAAAAATCATACAAGATCTAATATAAAACTTAAAACTAAAATAACAAAATTAAATAAAATTAGAACTAACACAAATTATATAATTAAAATTAGGTTAAAAATAAAAATTAAAAAGTTGAAATAAAACTTAAATCTAACATTACTAAAATCTTACAGCTAATATCACAGACAGTCTTTAAAATATAAAAAGAAAAAAAAATAACTATAAAATTTAACAAATTCCGATAAGGAGTGTAAAAGGCTCCTAATCGGATAAAAAAAATCAAAAACTCAGAAAAAAAAACTTATTTAAAAACTAAAAAAATTAAAAAATATAAGCAACAATATTAAATTTTTTGCATTAACCCATCACTACGCAGAAATAGAAACATCTGGGTTAAAATTTCATTATCATTGCACAAGACACCGCGGATGTTTCTAGATAGATTAAATTTACGACGCAACGCCACATAATATATGCAATCCAAGAGTATATGGTGCACAGTCATGGGGCAGTTGCATCGTGCGCATAGGGGTGCTTGTCTTCTTGTCATCAGGTAATCGTGTGTGACCCTCGTGTGTCCTATCCGCAATCGACAGAGAACTACTTCCTCACGCCGGAAATTTTCTGTATGAGGAGTCCCATTGTAACACAGAATCTTTAATCCGACGGAGTTTATTATCAACGGTAGCCGTCCCGTCACCTTGCTCTTAGTAATTGTTTTACATAGTTAATGAAATCAGAAGTAACAACTCGGGTGGTGAAAGGAGGCTGGTTACATGCTTCTTTGGCAGCGGAATCTGCATGTTCATTACCTGGAATCCCTACGTGGCTAGGGACCCAGCAAAAACTTAATTCTGTGTTGCGATTATTCAACTCAGCGATTGCGTTGTAAATTTCAATGACGATAGGATGTTTGGAATAAAAGTTTTTTAAGGCTTGGAGAGCACTACACGAGTCACTGCAAATAAGAATTTTTCTATATTTAGGGTTAATGATGTTTAGAGCTTTATTTATAGCGTATAGTTCAGCGGTAAACACACTCGTAATACCGGGTAGACCAAACATATAAGTTCTTTCATTGACAACAAATGCACACCCAACTGTATTGATTGTTTATTGTATGTCGTAAGGTCAAAATTAAAATTTATAAGGTTTATTCTCCATGAAGGATATGAGCAAGAATGCATAGGAAAGAATGACGGTGTGTCAACATTTATATGTTGCAGCAGACGCCAGGTACGGACACCTACAGGTGCAGTACGACATGGATGGTCCTCATACGTTCCTAGATTAGGATTTCGAAAGACTGAGTCAAGAGCCGGGTGATTTGGCTGTCCTCTGAGACGAGCAAAATAAGATAATAAAAGCTGATCTCGTCTATCCCAAAGTGATGGTTCACCACAGTCTACAAGTAAGCTTACGACAGGACTTGATCTAAACGCGCCTGTGGCAAGCCGAAGGAAAGCATGATGTACACTATCCAGCATTTTAAGTACGAACTGACGAGCTGAAGAGTAGGCGACTCAACCATAATCTAAACGGGAGCGAACAAAGGAATAGTAAAAACGTATCATACATGACCTATCGGCTCCCCAGTTGGTGTTAGTAAGGACTCGCATCATATCTAGAAGTTTGGAACATTTTGTTTTCAATTCTTTTAAATGTTTGACCCAAGTAAGACGGCTATCAAAAAATAATCCTAAAAACTTGACGTAAGTAGAGATAGTAATAATCTCTCCGTTCAGAAAAAATTACGGAATAGAAGGGTTTCGTAGCCGAGAAAAACTACAAATTTTGTTTTTTCGGATGAAAATGTGAAACCAGTAATCCTGGACCAAGCTTCAAGGTGAGATATAGTGTTCTGCAGTAGTCTCTCTGCTGTAGGTGATGAACGGTTTGCAATGTAGATAGCAAAGTAGTCAGCAAATAGAGAACATGAGATAGGAGCCTGCACACATTTGGTAATATCGTTTATGGCTACAGAAAATAAGGTGGCACTTAATGCACTACCTTGGGGCACTCCATTCTCCAAGATGACACTATCTGAGAGCGAATCATCCACACGAACACGAGCCGTTCGGTGATTTAAGAATCCCCGGATAAAAGCAAGCATATTGCCCTTGATTCCCCATTCTTTGAGTGTTAAGAATACCACGTCGCCAGGCTGTGTCATACGCCTTTTTTGTATCGAACAAGATAGCGACGAGGTGCTGCCGATTTAGGAAAGCGTTTTGTATGGCTGTTTCTAGTGACACTAAATGGTCAATAGAAGATTGTCCTTGTCGAAAACCACGCTGTTCTGGAGATAGAAAGCCATGTTTCTCCAAGTCCCATGTAAGTCTGCGGTTTACCATTCTCTCCATTATTTTACACAAAAAGTTTGTTAATGAAATAGGGCGGTAGCTTGAGGGATTGGTTTGGTCTTTACCAGGTTTTAGTACTGGTATAACAAATGCTTCTGACCAGCCGGGTGGGAAGACTTGTTCGGAGAATAAACCGTTGAAAATATTCAAAAGTTGTTGTAGTGCCGAATTAGGAAGGTGTGAAAGCATGGAAAGGCGAATGTTGTCCGGTCCAGGGGAAGTGTCCCGTGAGTTTTTAAGTGCATGTAACAATTCTTTAAATACGAATGGAATGTTTAATTCACCAACCGAATCACCAATGTTTAACGATAATACTTCTATTTGTATCTTGTACCGTTGAAAATCGTTATTATATGATGAGGTGAGAGACACCGAGCGGAAAGATTTTGCTAGACTATTTGCCACTTCCGAGGGTGATGAAAGGAGTTCTCCGAGAATAAGACCGAGAATAGATTGTTTCGGTGATCCGAAAATTGCATGAATTTTCTTCCATAAACACCAATGTGTTTCAAATTAAAATACCGTTATATATACATTGTTGATGTTAACGATCATGAATTTGATAAAATGGTGATAATGTAATTATAAAGATGATTTTCTATCTGATAAATAATGAAAAGGTTTTTGTTACTTTGAATGTGGGAACAAATCGATTGGACTTATCGGCAAGAGAGAAATTGTATTTTCTGGTTTCCAAGGCGATAACGATAACCGTGTAAAAGCCTTTACGTTAAACGATTCTTTGAACATGAAGTTAGATACGATTACGTTAAAAAAACTAACTACAACTTGTTTACAAAATAACGTTCTTGCTGTTAACTTGTACACCGCAAAAGAAAGGAAAATCAACACCGTCACCACATCACGTGTTGCGTGCGATGGATGGAGAGGATGTGATGAAACGGATTACTTTCCTGTTTGTGATATACAACAAAGGGAACCAGTGCTTGTTGCATAGGAAACTGAAGAGAATTCCGAAATTAATTATGATGAAAGTAATCAGTACGAAAGGGGACGTCCGTTAGCGTCCATTTATTTCATAATGTACAAGAATCATATACAACGTGGTGAAGTTTTATCGAATAGAAGAATATTTCATTGATAATCTATATTGAACAGACCTACAGCAATTTACACATACAAAACACACACACACAAAACAAAAAACACTGTAAACCCCCATACAATAATGTACGACACTATTAAATTTTTACAAAATTAATAATCTCTTACATTATTGAAAGAAGTGGTTCCAAGGCCCGTTATATGATTTGGTATTGGATTTGTCCACTGTCAAATTATATTACAAATGGTGAGGACAGTGTTTATACATTAACTTCTTTTTTAGGTTATTATTACTATTGACGCGTTGCTGTTCAAAATTGAAGTTTTTTTTAGTTCGGTGGTAAGCGTTCTTAACAGAAGGATAATAATTAATATGAGAGTTGCATCATATTTAATAACGATTAGTGGTCATATGTTGTGTACGTGACTGGATACACATAGACGAGGTAACGTACAGGCTTTTAATAATCTTTTTTTCCTGTTCGAGGTCAAGTGAATGCGTAGACGTCGCTATCGATCACGTGGCTTGGGTGTGGTACTTTGTGCGCGTGTGAACAATTAAATGATAATTGTCGTGTTTCTATTGGTCGAGATGACGGCAATGTGTAAGTGGTGGGAATGAAGATATAAAGCGTTATTATCTATACTCTTTAATTCATTCACTTGTTGTATCTCGCTACTATACTTTATAATGGCAGAACGTTTCGTTACTATATCAAACAATATAACGGCGGCAAATGTTATAACAAAAAGTGTCGGTGATTTGGTAATCGAGAAAAAATATAAAATTAAATCTATGGATTTAACACACAAAGTTTGGGAAAGCCGTTTTGTGTATGCTGGAGAGTGAGGGTGAGGTATGTAAAGTGCTTTTACCAAAGAGATTTGCCAAAGCGATGACCGAAGAGGAGATGAAGAATGTAGTGGAGATGCAATTAGATTTGATATATAAAGGCAATGTAGGAAAAACATACGATCTAGTTTTCGAATAGACTACAGTAACAATTTAAAAAAGTCCTTTTCAGGTCTACAACATGTTACACATAAATACACAAAACAAAAACACTTTAAACCTACAATAATAATTATTATTGTATGTACGGTCCAAGGCCCGTGACATGGTCTGATATTAGATTTATCTACTATTTGTTTATGTTACAAATGGTGAGGAAAGTGTTAACATAATTCACATTACACATTCAACACAAAAGAGATGACGGAAATGTGTGAGTGGTGGGAAGAAGAGATACATAAAACGTTATTATAAATTATAACTTAAAGTGTCGGTGATTTAGTGATCAGGAAAAAATATAAAATTAAATCTACGGATTTAACAGACACAAAATTTGGGAAGGTTGTTTGTGTATGCTGAAGTGTGAAGGCGAGGTATATAAAGTGTTTTTACCAAAACGATTTGCCAAAGCAATGACCAAAGAGGAGATGAAGAAGGTAGTGGAGATGTAATTAAATTTAATGGCAGAAAGTGTCGTTACTAGATTGAACAATGTAACGGCGGCGTCAAATATTATAACTAAAAGTGTTGGTGATTAAAATATGAAATTAAATCTATAAATTTAACAGACACAAAATTTAGGAAGACTGTTTTGTGTATGATGAAGTGTTTTTACCGAAACGATTTGGCAAAGCGATGACCGAAGAGAAGATACAAGACCTAGTTTTTTAAGAGACTACAGTAACAATTTAAAAAAGTCCTTTTCAGGACTACATCATACATACACAAAAAACACTTAAAACCCCCATACAAAAATAATTATTGTATGTAGGGTTCCAAGGCCCGTGACATGATCTGATAATAGATTTATCTACTATCCGATTATGTTACAAATGGTGAGGAAAGTGTTAACAAAATTAAAATACTTTTCAAGACTACAACAGGTTGTAGTACACTTATGTATGGGAAACTAGTAGCCAAGCAGTAGTAAAACATGGAAATATCTTCATGCTACTTCTTTACAAAAACCATGAGGTCATGAGTAATGAACAACAAATGCAGATGCTGGATACTGATAAACTTGCACAAGAAAACGAGTTTTGCATACATAAGTGGGTTTCCCGAAAAGTCTTCACAATTATTTACTATTTTTAACCAATTTCCTCCCATGGTTGGATATGTTTTCTTGTGCAAGTTTATCAGTATCCATCATCTGCATTTGTAGTTCATTACTCATGACATCATGGGTTTGTAAAGAAGTATCATGAAGATGTTTCCATGTTCTACTATTGCTTGGTAAAACACTTTAAACCCCCATACAATAATGATTGTTATTGTATTACGGTTCCAAGGCCTGTATTATAATTGATATTGGATTTATCCACTATCGAATTATATTACAAATGGTGAGGAGTGTTTAAGATTTTATTAATGAAGATAAACTCACTGCGTCGCGGTTGCTACCTCCTGGGTGGTGTGGAAATGCGACCATTTATTTTTATTTATGTTCATTTTTTATATACAGAATACAAGTCTCGCTTTATTTTTCTTCGGAGTAATTTTTATAGTATCCCAACTTAATTTTTAGCTTATATTTTAAATCATTTGCATTTTTGGTACGAGTGTTTTGTATGCCTACTGGGGAGAGATTTCACTCTAAAAAAACTCTCAACGCGTTATGGTTGCTACCTCTTGGGTGGTGTGGAAATGCAACAACACTCTAAACTCCCTCCATCCCCCCCCCCCCAATACAGTAATGTAAGACTATTTTTTTTAGTAATAAAATTTAGTCGATCGGCATTACTGGATGAAGGTTCCAAGGCATGCGGTGTATTCCGACGTCAGATTCACCAACTGTTGTCGAATTACACTCGCGAATGGTGAGAGGAGAGTGTTTAACACATAACTTTTTTCTTTTACAGAACCAGACACAACTTTATTTAACCGGTTACAACAACAGACACGTCTGTATTAGTGACTCGATAATTATTAAAAAAAACATTTTTCCTTATCGCATCCGCTCTTATTAGAAACGACGACGACGACGATCCAGTTCGCACGTACACACTAACGACTAGTGCGCATGCGCCGATTGGAATTCCAATGCTGCGATTGGTCGATTGGACAACTTCAGACCACATCGGGCCCACAATTCTTCAGTCAAACGCCGCATCTCGCACGGTAAACATCCTGCGTCACTCCGCTGACGCATGCACACACGTGCAGCAGACACCGCCTCCTAGTACACGATCTACGACGAGAACCTTGTCGACGTCGTCGCCTCGACGACCAAGATCATCCTCGAGGAACGTCTTAAAAAATCTGGTTGGCAAAACTGCGGGCTACGGCGTCACTGACCTCACAATCCAAGATGGCTGACCACCGCCATCTTGACGTCATGTTTGACGCCGTACCCTCATTTTCGTACTACTATTAGCTACTTCACACTTTACTTGGTCGTGTAGTTTTTGTGTTTGTTTAAAAGTTTAATATTGAACGGTTGATTATTCCGCTTTTTGTATATCTTTCTTTTCGATTTTAGTTAGAAGGTAAAAATTTAAACAAGGTTTTCGAGGCGGTTTTTTTTATGTTTTCCGATAAGTTTTTTTTACTTTTGATGAGTTTTGAATTACCCTTTCACGTTTTTAAAAATGCATAAAAACCGTATTTATATCTTGATAAATATACAAATACGACCAGCCGGTTTTGTTTAATTCGTTTGTAAGGATAGGCACATCAATTTCTGAAAAATCAAATTCGCGTTAGTAGTGGAGGAACGTGTGTCATAGAGTAATTTAGTGTAGAGTAAAGAAATCGAGCGGTCAGTTATTCCGAAATTATGAAGATCGTAAAGCATTGTTCTCTGCAAGAAACCGATTGGGACTAATAAATAGATGATCCAGGCACGAGACAGAGTTTTCACACATACGCGTTTTCTTCTACGTAAGAGGCGAGACCGAAGGTAGACATTACAAATCTGTATTCGTCTACCAAAGAATTTGATTTTAAAATATCAATATTTATGTCATCCGTAAGATATTAGGGGTACTAATAGATTCCAGATATTCTTTTATTTCATTAATAAAGTAGTCGCCAACTACACTTTGTAATTTGTATAAAGCGATAAGACAGAATTCGGTATCTGCTACTTTAAACAGTCAGCAGAGACAAAGGTCAGTTTGCTAAATCGTGCAGAAATATTATCTTTAATATAAATAGCTATTACACCCGATCTATAGTCGTCGTTACAATTAGAGTAACAAGTATAATTATCGACCGGATAGTAGTTTATTTCTTCACTATAAACCCACACAAAATGTTATGTTAAAACTACACAAGCCGGTAAATTTTCTAATTTATTAATCTCTATCCGAGCGATGAAAGAATCTAACTCAGAAGCGAAGCAGCACGTTTCATGCTGACCATAATATTAGTGAACGTAGTCTGCTGCATGTTTATTGATTTGAACTTGTGTAAACCTTCTTGTTAAAAATGCCAATGTTGCAAAGCTTCTTTTGCTTTTTTTATTCTAATCCAAAGCTTTTTTGATTTTCTGTTCACGGTTTGAAAAAGACTTCCCAGACCATGAACGCAAACTACCCAGTCCCTATATGCTTTAAGCACTCGCTTAATATCTTGCGCGTGCGTACGGAACGGTAAAGCTGAAATAGTTATTCCAGGTATCGCATCAAACTCTTCGACTAATCACTTGAGAAAGTATCAGTTAAGATGGTTAAGAATTCTTAGAACGAAGAGGTCATCTGTAGAAGAAGAAGATGAAGAAGAAAGAAGACCCTCTACGCGATCCGACGTCACGGGCAGTCTGGAAAAGAGACCAGCAAAGATGCACCGTAAAGGGCAGCCTCTTGTGGCTGTATTCCTGCTAGCCTATGAAGCGTTAGCACCGAAAGGACTTCAATGGACGGTCTGAAGGGGAATTACGTCGGAAACACGGGTTTTAAAAGCCTAGTCTCCCTCGGTCGGACCCAGAAATGTGTTTGAGAACGCTGGATTCGAACGGATATGGAACGCTATACAAAAATCCGTCCATAAAACTAAAAGAAAACTTTAAACTCATACCCGACATTAAAATAAGCCCTGAAACACGCCCGATTAACAGAATCATACAGCATCAAGGGACACTGTCCAGGCTCTGCGATTCATAGGGAGAAACTTGTGAAACTCCCGCCACTTTGGCGTTCCGTTAAGAACTCTCTTCTGTTCTGAGAACGTGATCCGTGATCCATGTGATCCAGTCTCTTCAACAGAAGAGACTGGATCACATGGCAAGACAAAAATGATCCGAGTAGACACATCCATTCCTTAGAACCTCAATTTCACAGCTGGCTCGTCCTTCCAACTTCCATCTGTAACTTTGATATCCCTACCATTCTCTTCTTACCGTATCGCGTCTGCCTAATAAGCTGTCGATAAAAACCTCACATTCCCACTTGATCGTATCTTTTATAATATAAAAATGCTGTCTAACAGTTTCGCAGACACTTGTCCGAATCATCATTAACCGTGTACGTCATGCGCTCTTATATGATTTTCCTCATCTTCCGACAAAAGCCGATCGGTCGATTCAAATGAAATGTGTTCCAAATAATAGCAGGTTTGAAAGAGTTTCCAAGTTTTGCCGCTATCTTCATCAAATAACAAAATAGACTACCCGTCACCAGAACGAACTGCATCAATTTAAAATAAAACTTTTGAGAGAAATATCCCCTCCATCATCGGTACCTATTGCAAAATATTTCAGTCTTTGACTTAATATCTATTTATACAATTTTCTTGGTACTATGTTTTCGAACAAGAGGGGTACATTTTCTGCATAACACGACACATTGATCATGGAAATCCAAAATCCGACAGTAACAATTACATCTGACGTTTTGGTCTTTGAAAGAATAATCCTTCGAAGCGTAGTTTTCTTTATCCTATATCGAAACGAATGCAGCCGATCGGCTTCCGTGGAAAGGGTTTTTGATATCTGCTGTATCAACCAATTCCCGTACCTTTGTGTATATCTCCCAAAAACGCCAAGTGTTTTCATCGTATCCTCGGCGTCTCTTGTAATCAATCTATTTGACAACAGTTGTTTTTCAAGTACTTCGTCATCTAAGTGTGAGATTAGATTTTGCATAAGGTGGTCGGAAGGAAAAAATCGTAAAGAAGTAACGATCTACTATAGTCAATTCCTTTACGATAAAATCGTTATTATTATCGTGGAAACTACGAAGATAACCAAACGAGGATTGAAATCGATAATATTACGTACGCTTTTATAAACTGTGGATGTTGCGTTCCCACACCAGCCTTGAGGTAGCAACATCGGCGTTGAGATTTTTTTATTAACAAACGAAATCTCTCCCCCGGAGACCTATCGTAAAACACTCCAAGTAATCAATTTTTCCCCTTTTTAATTGTTTTTTATATGAATTTTGTTACACCATGTGTTGCATCTTTCTGAACAATGTCAATCGCTTACACAATCGATTTAACCACACCAGACAACGGAGTATTATATTGGATCATGCAATCGATATTTATTAGACAGTACGCTGCAGTTTTGTCGGGGATATTTGATGAACTGTAATTCTATCCGCAATTCATACCTGCCTTTAACGTATTCTGCTTCAAGCAGTTGCATACGAATAGTGTGAATTTTATACAGTTGGGATGTCGGTTAAATTTTCCCCTGTCTGTTAAAGATTTTAAAAACCGAACGGACATACTGAACAATAAACTGTAATCGCCCTGCATGTTCTCTTACGGATGGCATACAGACAACACTATTTATGATGTTCCAATTGTCAAAATTCGAACCGATTTTGTTCGCTTGGTTCATTCTGTCCGTTTGGAATCCTACTATGACATAATGAAGCTGTTACGATTGGGAAGCAGATATCACCGTCTCGTTATTCTGCGTTCTAATAACAGAGTACTTGTATAGATTCCACCTTCAGGAAGCCATTCTTATAGGTATATAGTTTTCCACCATTCGTAAGAGCAGCAACCGTTAATCGTCTGCGATTTGTAAGCAAGGAACCTTCTACATGACTTTTAGAGTCAAATTATAATCGGTTTTGCCGACTAAGTAAACAAAATTGCTGTCGGAAGAAGACCTCTGAAGAATCAGTTCTTGTTTACGTTAAAAAGTATTCTCTTATAATCTTCTGTGAATCCCACTGTCATCTTGAAGGGCTCTTCAAGATGTTATTGGGAAAATTTACGATTCATATCGTAAATTTTTCATCTACGAGCTGTGCTTCATAGGCTAACGCCATGTGTTGCCCATCCAATGGACAGGATGTAATTTTTGTCGCTTTCTCTTAGAACAAGCACGTTTCATTGTGGTCGTTATACCCTGATTTCTTACGCGGTACACCTCTATGCCTGATATTTCACAGAATAGAAAAGGAATACAATACACAGACCGCTTCTAAACCGACATCTACCGCGTTATCTTTATCTAATAATATATCCATCACCACCAAATATGTACGTAGATGTCTGTTCATAAACGAGTATTCTTATTTTATCGTTGTTTAATGTTGAAGAGGTGTACGGCGCCCGAATGTGGTATTTGTAACTTTGTAACGGATGACTGAGTCATCCAATATGGTATTATTTGTGTCCATGTTGAGGTAAGATGTTCAAGGTAGAAGCCTTTACTGCGTTTACGGATTCTTCCGTCAAATTTGCTCTTTGTTTTCACGGTATTAGTTATCGCCGAAGCCGCAGCTTTTTCATCGATATTAGCATCGGATGCTTTTACTCTTTCCCAAGCCTTCTGCTAATATTCTGTCCACGTCAGCCCTGCTCTTCCAATCTAAGTACTTCATCAACCTAAGTACTCATCAACCACAGAACCAATACACGGCGGGGGCAACACGGTAGAGGAGCAAAACCAGTGTCAAATGACCAAAATTCTGCAATCCTACTGGATTGTGGAAGGGGTAACCCTTGATGACATCACAGGTTCAAAGATCAAGGTTGTCGTTAACTCCTCTAATTCAACTTACTAAAGAAGTCTGTTTACCAGCAAAAAAGGAAGTAGGTTATTATCTGCCAGTATATCAATAATTCCATATATATAAACAAATTGTAGTAATTAGAAGGAAAGTTGTTTCCAAATGTAAAAGAAAGAGTTGTTGGGGTGAAAATGATCGAATGTAAGTGAATTAAATCTGAGATCTACTTAGGGACCTACTTAGAGATCCATAAAAGTACGACAAACTACTATTATAAAAAGAGTTCTTTGAACATACTTTTCAGCCACGATTGTAAAATTATATTCACCGTACAGATTTTGCAAAACAGATGTTGAAACCAACAATTCCAGACTAACTTTTCATTACAAAAGTTGAAAAAGTAAATAAAATGCATCTATATGACACAAGGTTTACAAATGCATGAATTAGAATGAATTATTATACAGATTATAGAAAAGTGTTTAATCTACTTCACCGAATGATTTATAAAATATTATTTACCAAAATGAGAAAATGTTAAATCAGATGGATTAAAGTGGTGCATTTAATTGACTTTTTAATAACAATGCAGTTATTTATAAATTTATACTTTTGCTGTCATTTTATGATAAAAATAGTTAAAACAAATGTTTATTCCTTAAATTGTTCCCAAAAGCTGGATTAAATTAAGCCATGTCACAAAAAAGAGTTCATTCAAACCAACATTTAGGTAACAACATGAACCAGTAATCATACTGTGCCTGGCCTGGTTAAAATAGAATGCTACACGAATGCCAGTTAATGGAATGGAGATAGAAAAGAAAACTGGAACTCTGTATATACTATGGAGGTGGCACATAGGACTTATACCAGTCTGGAATTACACTGTAACCAGTAACCACTAAATAGGTGGTAGTCAATGCTGATAACCATAACAGATATCTAAATTAAATGTATTTTTAGTATCAACAAAAATTACATTTACTTAAGTGGCTGCTGTAGTTATATATTGTAGTTATAAGTTGTTACATCATAGTTATTTAATGTACAGAGTCTGCTCAGTACATTAAGAAAAAAAACATATGAAATAAAATGAAAGCAGGTAATAATAATAATAATAATAATAAATTGATAGTAGGAGTATAAAAGCAATTAATCTTTTCATCAATGGGAAAACTGTCATTTTTCAGAAGTGGGCTATCCTGGTAAAACAGGGTAGCTTTTTAAATAACTTTCATACATTTTACACTTTCTTTTCTACAAACCACCCAAGTTAATAAATCATAAATTTTTGTTTATTTCTATTCTAGAACTGCTTATTATTGTCAAAGAGTTACTTTTACATAATTATAGGATTTGGAGATAACTTCTTTTTGTTAAATGTCCACTACTAAAATAATAATCAGAACTATTTAAAATTAATTGAGAATAATAATAAAGCTCCTACTACATGCTAACTAGACTTTATAGATTTGTTTTTACAAAAGTTATACGCTTCAAAAATTACAAACAGAAAAACCAGATGAAAAAGCCGTTCTGGAGTTTTCTACAAATTTAAATTACTGTCCTACTGTTTAGACAAGTTTTTAATAATAGTGTAAAATAGAACGACTTTAATATTTATTTTTAACTGTTAAGTAACAGTTCAAGTGCCTTCTTTTATTAGTCAGACTATAGTAAATGCTTTTATTTTGTTTGCTCCCAGTCATCCATGGACTACGAAAAGATAACTCTTTTTTTTTTTTTTTTATTTAGTTCTCTTTAATTTTTCTCTCTTACATTCGGAGGTCTTTTTCCGTTCTTCTGACCATTCAAAAGACCCAAGAAAGACGTTCTTGGGTCTTTTTAGACCCTTTTTAGATGAAAAATGAACATTCCCTTAAGTAACTCCTTTTTATTAAACATTTTTTTTTTTTTAAAGAATGCTTATGTAAAATGAAAATAAAAATTTGTATTAAAACTTTCTGAATTAATGTACCTCACATAAAAGGCAAAGGAATTTTGTAACTATTTACAAAGATTGGGAGATCATACAATCCAGCCATCAAAATAAAACAAACAGCTAATAAATAACTGCATTCTAAAATCATGTACACTTTATCATATGGTAAGGTCTACATAAAAAAAAATCATTTTGGTAACTTTTTATTACAAAGACAAACATGTGATTGTGTCAAATATTCATAAGTACAATGTAAATACACTTTGTATATTTTACATAATATATAATGTTTATTGTTTATAACATAAGTATTACATATGTTCATTAAGTACCGTACATTCAATAATTTGTTTCTTAATTTTAATAAAAAGGCAACAATAGCAAATTTTTATAATTAATAACTACTCCATACCTACTACTATCGACACAGATTTCACACATACTCTCACATGTTCATGACAGAATTTACAATAGATGCAACCTCTAGTTTATGTGAATGCGACTAATAAATTTAGTATGAAAAAATGAAAACCGTAAACATATGTCAACCAATAAAAGCTTACTGAATTCCCATTTAATGAATTACATTGTACATTACTGTTATAATACAATGAATAATCTGCGCGTGTTAATACACTTTTTTAAATGTAGAATCATCAATGAAAATACACTAATATGTAGGCACTTCAACAATAAATAATTATAAATGAACTACAATTTTACTTTTTAAATACAAATGAAAATCTAAATCTACACAACAGAAATATCACAGAGAATTATTTGATAAGTAACTTTGCCTCCTACTCACTAACATATACAGGTACTCCAAAAGTCAGCAATACATAAATTGTAAGAAACTTTTAATTTATCTATTGTCAGTTTGGAAGGTAAAACCCTATGGGAAGTACAAGTTTATAAAAGTACAACCACAAAAATCATAAGAAATCATTTCATTATATAATGAGACACAATACTGTTATAAATACACATTCTATTTATTCTGACTTTTGGGTATCAGTTTATATCGTAGAAAAAGTAACAGCCTTACAATTTCACTACCAGTGTTATAATATTATTGCTAAAACTTGCCTTGATGTAAAAATTAATAAAATGGCAGTCAATAAAAAAAGAACCCACGATGTAGGTGGCTACTCTACTGAATTTTTATGATAACCGTAATTACTTTTCTTTAAACACTAAATTTAATGTACATACTTCCTGTGTAATATTCATAGTTAATAGATAATGCAAACAAAAAAGTAAGCATAGCATTCCCAATAATCACAAATTGGAAAGGATGAGCAAGTCTGATAAATGGAAACAGATACAATATGTTTATACGCAAACACAATAGCCACATTTAGAGGTTAAGTCAGTCTCAGAGTGCAGAATTAGCCAATAGTTGAATTAGTAATTACAATGTGTTTAAGTAAAAAGCTAATGATAAAACAAGCACAGAAAAACTGCTTGAAACCAGTAATCAGTCACTGAAACAAACTAACATTAGATTATAATGTTATAGTAAACTCCAACTCAAAACCGTAATGCCTAAAAAAATTATTGAAAACAAAAATTATGCTTTCTATGTTTGAGTGTCGCATTACTTGACACAAAATTCATATTTTTCAGTACACAATTCAGGAAATACTAGGCTGTGCCGGATAGACAGATGGAGAGCATATTAAGAAAAGTATCGTTCAAAGCTGATATTGAAGAAATATTAAATGGGTTAAATTTTTGTTCAAAAGCAACCTTTTTAACTTAATATAGAAGAAATAATAAAAAATGTTAACAAGAAAAAATAAAGTTTTATAGAAAGAGCTGCTTCAAGTTTAACTTTTCAATGCACAACTACACAAACTAGTGAACTTTCCTATATGAATTTATTTCTTCTTAATTAAGATTTTACAAGTTAGAAATTATGATTTCTAATCAATCAAATTTTCTGTTTAATTTGGCAAACATTTTTTTTTTGGAATAAAATCATCAGAAAGGGAAAGATAGGAATCACTTTATGTCATCTCTCAAAAACTGTTTAAGTTCTATAGTGCCAATAATTTTATTAGGGCTTGTAATTTCAGAATTTATTACTGAAAAATATGTATAAAATTTTAAACTTTTCAAAAAATTACTTTTAAAAGAAACTGTAAACCTATACACATCCAACACCATTACCTGAGATTACTTGTTAGAATCTGGTCTTTGAACAGGCAAACTGCAAAAAAAAAACGTTTGATAATCTAACAAATAAGTCAATATTTTATATTTTATCTTTTGTCTTCTAAAGACTGCTAGATGATTCCATCTGTTGGTATAAGAACACCACAGAAAATGTTTTCCATTACATACACATTTACAGATTAATGCAATGAATGATTAATTGGAAAAAAAAATGCTTTTAATACATTTTTACTATTTTTCTTTCATCATACTGTAGAAGATGAATTACCAAAAACTATATATTTACACACTACATAATAATGCAGTGACAAAAAATAAAGATAGCCAAATGTAATGATTGCACACTATTTACAAACATGATGTATTAGAAAACAAATCATAGAAAAATCTCAAGGTCTCTTTGACATATCTGATGCAGCTCTTTACTTAATCGGGTAGGAACTTCTTATTAAATACAGAATGTTTTGTTTCTTATTTCTAAAACCGATATATGGCAGAATTAGTTTATCCAAGTCAGGATGTGTAGTTAATTAAAACCCAGTAATAAACCAGGAAAAGAACCCAGGTGACCAGGAAAAAGAATTGATAGCATAAAAATTTAACTGGTGGAGCTAGGCTTCAAAAGTGTTTAGCTCTACCCTACCCCAGAACAAACAGAAATAGCATAAAAACACAGATATTAATGTAACTGCTTCCCTACAATAAGTAAGTAAGAATCAATGGCACAGTTTATGGTATGTAACACCTAACAATCATGGCTTTATTAAAAAAACTAGCTGTAAAGCACTGTGCTGAAGCTTTTGTTATACTGCTAACTACATCAGAATATTTTCTGAACTCACTTAACAGCTAAAATTTATTAATATTATGGCATCAACAGATATTATTCATTATATTAGTAGAAATAGTGTCTTATATATGCTAATAAATTTTGAGTAGCATCAAGACTGATGCCATATGAACAGTTACAAAATATTAAACAAAAAAAAATCCAAACTAATTTGCATGCCTTTGCAGTGATAAGATAAATTTAATTTAGTCATATATGTTTTAGTAATTGACAGGGTGTGTCTACCCATTTTAGTGATATATGACAAGTGGGCGGTGGGACACGCAAGTGAGTGGTTTATGCCCCAAGTTTATTCTACTCATGCTTTTAGGTTAGCTCTAGGAGCTAGTTAGGACACTGGTTGCTAAACTGTTTTGAGGCTCAGTAGCCATTTGTCGCACAGACATTCGGTCTCATGCTTTAGGACGACCAAATGGGGCGGTGGCAGGAGAAATGCCAGGCAAACCAACCAATATGCCTTTGTAAGTTAAATTTGTCATTAAAATAAACAAATACATTTAAACAAATATAAAAATAACGTTCAAGATAAAAAAGATTTTCTTATAAAAAAAGAAAAATAATAAATAAAATAACAAAAACCAATAAATGACATTTCTTGCAAAACAACAAAAACCTTTACTCTCTTTTCTCCATATTATTCCAAGATAATGACATCAACAATTTTTATGTGGTTTATAATCACTTCGATTTTTCATTTGACAATTTCATATTTTCTTTAGATCTAAAAACAGTATTTATATAATTAATATTTATAAGTATATAATAATAAATTAACAGATGACTATTACAGAACAAATACATATCATATGAATTTGACCTGGTATGCAGCAGCTATGTATCAGCAGTATGTAACATCACATGTACCACTTGAATATTACTTTAATAACAGAAATGCTGTGACAAAATTAGACAACGTTAAAATTTGACAGATTGTTAAAATTAAAATAAACCATTAGGTAATGAAAAGAAAACAATATGTAAAATAACCAAACTTTACACCAAGTTCCATTACCATTTAGAGTTGTTTGTCCTTCAAATAAAACAATGACCAAGTAAAACACATTATACTTATTAGTTAACAACATTCATTAAATCACTGACAAATGATCACAATCTTACTACTTATAATGGCAATCGAGATAAAAAAAACTGTATAAAAACAAAAATACATCAATAATTGATGACCAAAAACAGTCATTATTATAATAGCAGATGCTTACTTTATTTTAAATTTTCCAGAATACAAAAAAAGCATAACCACAATTTTATTGTATTTAGATAAAATTAATTAAAAAAATTTAACAATAAATTAAAATTTCAATTTCATTAAAAGAATTATTGTGATAATCACACTAAATAATTTCCACTGTCATGTGTAATTAAAGAAGAAATACCATAATATAAAATTACGTTTAGATTTTTAATATCTTAATAGCAGGTTTTTAATCATTTTTTTTCTTTTTTTTTTAAATCAAGAGTAAAATGTATCCAACTTTTGTCAGGATGGTTTGAGGAAATAGAAATATTTGCCAATTCATACTATATTGTGCTCTTGTATGTAATTATAAACAGGTCCTGCAATTGATGATTCTAAGATAACAGGAGTAGGGAAGTTGGAGCCAATCGATGGATCTCTGATGTAGTTTCATAATTAGCATATAACAAGAACAAAACAAAAACAATGAAATGTAGTAGAAATAATGAAGATGTGAGTATAAAAACAGGAAGAGAAAAGATTACAGAGGTAGAAGAATTTTGTTATTTGGGAAGTACTAAAGATGATTGAAGCAGGAGCGATATAAAATACCGAATAGCACAGGCAAAACAAGCTTTCAGTCAGAAATATAATTTTTTTACATCAAAAATTAATTTCAACATCACAAAAACATTTTTGAAAGAATATGTTTAGCGTAGCTTTATATGGAAGTGAAAATTGGACGATTGGAGCACCTGAGAAGAAAAGATTAGAAGCTTTTGAAATGTGGTGCTATAGGAGAACGTTAAAAATCAGATGGGTGGATAAAGTGATAAATGAAGAGGTGTTGTGGCAAATTGATGAAGAGAGAAGTATTTGGAAAAATATAGTTAAAAGAAGAGACTTATATGACACATATTAAGGTATCCTGGAATAGTCGCTTTAATATTGGAAGGACAGGTAGAAGGGAAAAATTAAGCGGGCACGCAATGTTTGGAATATGTAGAACAAATTGTTGGGTATGTAGGATGTAAGAAGTATACCAAAATAAAACAACTGGCACTAGATAGGAATATTGGAGATCTGCATCAAACCAGTCAAATGACTGAAGACCAAAAAAAAATTAGCATACAAAAACCTGTTAATTGTAAATATGAAAAATTTACTAAACCAAAGGATTTAATAAAATGCGTTCTCTGGTTTCACAAAAAACAAGTGCAAATTACATTTTATCTATAAAATTTAAACTAAAATTAAAATGTTTCAACAAATCTGTTAATTTTTGTTTAATATGTATTTTAAGTTATATTAAACAAGTTAAGTGATGATAATAGAATATTATTTTAGGAAGAAAATCAGAAATTTCTGAAACTATATAGACTGCCAGTATGGAAAAGAGACATTAGATAGTTGAAAGTAAAACAATTATTTTAAATTTTTTTTCTTCACAATTATTAAAAGCATAATTCAATCTCTTGCTAAGCACAGTAAGTCTAATGATAAGCAAGACAAAACTAAATTTTATAGCATTTGTGTTTAGATTGATAACAATAGGCAATATTTTGAAAAACTAGATCTGAAACGCTATAAGTTTTTCATTCTATTTTGACCTTTGAGGTTATATTTTGATTACTGTAATAAATGTTTATTTTTTTAAAATGTGTGATAGTGAGTTAAGTCATGATAATTTTGAAGTGGGTAGTAAAAGAAAAGGAAACGGTGCTAAAAGAGAACATATTAAAAAAAATAAACTTAGAATGAACAGCCAATTTAATTTTGTTGGAAAGTTCGTCCAGGAACGAAACACAGGGCTTCCTTGCAGGTAACATTGTTTCTCTTTAAATCTTTTATATCACCCTGATTTGATTATACTAATATGAAGTGAATATCTAAATTAATATTTAGATAGTAATGTAGACAAATTTAATCAGTGCACTAAGGTTTACACATATTTTTTAAAGTGTGTTAAGATTATATGATAAACTCTTATGGTTTTTTTTTTGTAAGTGCACTAATAAATGCTTTGACCAGCCGTCAGAAGATGAAATAAAAAATATTTTAATAAATTACAATAGCATGGAAAGTGAAAATCAACAGGATTTATTTTTACAGGGTTTGATGCAAACTAAGCCTATCATAAGGGAAAGAAAATTTGAAAGTTAAAATCCTAAAGTTCATGCTATGAATTTCTTATATCACATTAGAGTTGAAGGCAAACTGATATAAGTACGTAAAAAATCCTTTTTATGTCTTCATAGTGTTGGGGAAAAACACATTCGTAGACAAATTATGTTTAGTGAGTTACACCCTGATTCAGGAATCAAATATAATTTCTATCTAAAATATTTTAAGGAAAATTACAATTTTAAATTTGAACGCTCTCACATAGACGTTTGCCCAACATGTGAAAAGATTTTGCAAAAGTTAAAAAGCTCTCATTTAAATGAATCTGCAAAAAGAGTAGCTTCTGCAGAGTTATTTGTCCAAAAATCAAGGAGAAAAAATTTTTATAAAAAATTAAATTATGTTACAGAACTATGTAAAACAAAAGAAAATATAGCTGTCACATCTATAGATTATATGCAAAATGTACCTTTGCCTGATAAACCAGTGCAACAAGTATTTCATTATAGAAAACTTTGGTTTTCTTTTCATTTAGCATTTATGATTTAAAAACAGGAGATGTTACTTTCTTTAAAAGAATTGCAAATTTTTTCAGATGGTTGCGCTGGCCAAATTAAAAATAATACTGTGGTTCGTTTTTTGTTGGCAACTGCAACCAGTGGCAGGTTTGCAATAATTAATCATTATTTTCTTGTATGAGGCCACTCGTCTTGGCCGAATGATCACGTTTTGGGCATTGCCAAATGACTCATCCGAAGAACAGATAGAATATATACACCAAATGAATTGAATGTTCAAGTACTAAAAGAATAATAAAGGTTACTAAAATAACATTCTTAACTTTAAAATGCGGTGGCAAGAATCAGTTCTTTCAGTCCAATCATGTGCAAAAATACCGAAAAATCAAAAAATAACATTTCAGATATCCCAATTTATGGCCTTTGAATACAGAACAGATAAACCAGGAATGGTGACACCTTGGGAAATGGGATTGATCGGCTACACAGTAAAGAATTCTTAATGGGAAAACCAGCTGGTGTTCGTCCTATGCTCCCACCATGTAATGCATACTACACAGAAGTTCCCATAAATTTAAAAAAAATAATGAACATCACAAAACTGTCGCAGTTCATTCCAGATGAATAAACATTTTTATGACGACATTTTAGCATGGCCAGTTATACAAAATGATAGTAATGAAGTAAAAGAAGTTTAATATTGTGTAGTTTGTTACCGTGACCGGATAGAACAGAACTTCAACAAAACAGACCATTAAGAAACAAAACACTGAAAAAAAAACAGAACAGTGAAGAAACAGAACACGGAAAAAACAAAACATATCAAATTTACATTTGTCAAACTTCAGTTGATTAAAGAAAATACAGTATTTATTTTTTGACTATTGAAGGGAATAATTAAGAGAAATATTTATTCATATAATTATAATTAAATTTTCTAATGAAATTTATTTAGGATTCCCAACACAAAACATAAACAAATAACGAACACAATTAATAACAAATAAAGTATTTTATTTAATTATTTTCTATTCAGTCATTTATTTTTAGGCCATAATCACAGAATAGGGGAAGAAACAAAATGTTTATTATTAATTTTATTGTTTCAGTAATAGAGTTTTATTTTATTAAGTAATGGGATAGAACACTTAGGTTTTAGTATAAATGCAAACAGACTGTTTGCTTATAAATCCAAAAACACTATGTTATAAATTTAAAATCAATTTAGAAATTTCAACGCTTTTACCTAGAATCTTCAAAAGAATTGTTATAGAATGTTATAGATTGAAAAAACTTATCTTAACTGTAAGTAAAATTACAAAATTTAAATGCTATCAGGCACTAAAACACTCTTTAAAATATTTGATTGGTTTTTGAAAAAATAATACAATAAAATAGAGGTAAACTTTCTTAAAATCCTATTAGAAAGATTACAGATTAATAATTCCACTAAGCCATTGCACAGCTTTTAATGTGCTTTTCCAAGAAATGAAAAAAACTACCTGTGATCACATCAGATTCTCAATTTGAATTTTTAAATTTTCATTTCGTCTTCATAACAAAGAAAATTGTCTGCAATAAGTTTGGCCAAAGAAAACCTACTTACAGCATTTTCAAAATTTTTATAACATTATATTCTATCAACAACTCTGCATAATTAAAACCCACATTTATTGAAATCGGTTGTTAATTAACAAAGTTATTAACTAATTTCAGCAATAAGTCTGACCAAAGAAAATGTACTAGTTTATTTATTTTCATAACAAAAATTATTCAACTAAAAATGAAACGTTTTGTTCTTCTATTCTAGGATGTTTGGTCAGTAACACATAATAAAAAAAAGTTCTAAAACCTTGATTATGTAAATAAAAAATAACAGTGGTTCTCTTTAAATGTTATTACTATTTAGAATTCGACCAGACATCCTCCTTCTTGGAATTACTATTGAATATTGTTGTTTGTCTGCTTGTTTTTAGTCAGTAGAGAAAAGATCATCAAAAAGGAAAGTTTCTAACTTCGTATTCATTTGTTGCAAAAAGACTGCTTAATTCTGTTGAAATTAGTTAGTTAAATGCTATACATAAGTGGTCATACGTGGGAATAAAACAACAATGCTAACATCATCAAATATATTATATATTATAAAAAACTTATTTACACAGGTAATAAAATATTGAAACACAATAGTATATACCTCTTCTAAATAAAAATTGCTTTCAAGCGCAATGTTTTAATAAAGCCCTGAAAAAAATTGTGAAAATAAACGGCATTTTCACAAGTTTCTTTGGCTGGACTTATTGCTGACAATTGTCTATGTTACTACACCTTTATTCAAATAATAATTAATAACTTTGTTAATTATCAGCCAATTTTACATGAAATATCTTTTTAATGACGATGACCTATCCTGAACAGAATATCAGTATATTTTCTATTACGTTTGGCCGGCCTCAGTAATAAAACTTGCCAAGTTCTCATCAGTCATAAAATGAAGTTTTTAAATTTAGCAAATTGTTTTTTTTTCTATTTAAAACATTATTTTCAAATATTATCTGTGCTACTTGGTGCAATTATTTACTCAAATACATTCTAGGATTAAAATTTTGCAATTTAATATTTTCAAAGGATAGTAAAATTTTACCTACTTGTTATGTAACAAACATTATAAAAATACCCCGAAATGCTATCAAAATTTGACCTGTGCATTATACGCCAGAGTATATGGTAACTTTTCCACCACTGTGCAATAATATGACGTGGTTATTGTTTACTGTATTTTTTCTAATTTACTGAAAATTAACTATTAAAGGTAAGCGCATATTCAAAATACAGAGAAAACAAGAGCGAAGTAATTGGGTGAAGATGTAGTTTATTTTTCCACAAAATGCAAAGCGTTCTTAAAACCGCATAAAGAAAATATTGGAGACGTTCCACATCACTGCCACAATTCCACTCCACAAAAAGCACAGGCAAATATTATAAAGACCAAAATGAAAGAAACTATGAAAGCAGTTGGGGCCACTCCAAGGAATGTAATGGAGAATATTTTAACTGAAATGAATAACAGTACCGAAACAATCTTCGCTTTCACAAAGCCTTGCATGACACAAACAAGCTGCTTATATTCCAAATCCAACCACGACTGAATTTTATATACCAGACCAATATATGGATCTAATTTTACATGACACAGGCACTGATGTTCCTGATAGAATTCTGGCAATTGGGAATGAAGAGTTGCTTAAGAATTGAACAAAGATGTTATTTTTGGAAATGGGACTTTTGATAAAGCACCAAACATGTTTTATCAACTTTACACACGGCACGCTAAGATTGGAAATTCATTTCCACCCTGCACTTATTTTCTTTTACAAAAGAAGAATTTGGAAACACCAGAAGAATTTTGACACCAGACAAGGTTCTTATACATTTTGCAAAAGCTTGTATGTCCGCTGCTCGAGTTGCTTTCCCACAGGCAGAAGTAAAAGGGTGTTATTTCCATCTTACCCAAAGTGTAATTAGAAAAATTAACAGCATTGGCTTAAAACAGGTGTACGCATCTGAAGTTAACATGAAGCTGAAACTTAAATCTCTACCTTCTTCCCTTTGTTCTAATAGCAGATGTAAGAACTACACTTGACAAACTAGCTGCGACATTTCTGGATGAGGATAGTTATAATGAAGTTATCACCTACTTTTTTCAACTTACACTGAAGGAGCTGCAGGAAGATTATCACAATCTCCCATTAGAATCTGAAACCATCATGAAGCTGCTGCTGAGAAACGTCCGAAAACTACAAAATGTTACAAAGGTTTTCATAATGCCTTGAATTCAATCTTCCGTTGTAGTCATCCCAGTAAATGGAATTAATTAGATGGTTAAAGAAGAGCTGTAGCTTGCCAGCATTATTATTAGCCAATGCTGATATAGGTAGCTCAGAAGTGAGAAATAAAAAAATATGAAACATTCAGTAACCAAGTGACAATAGTTGTACAAGAGTATCAATATAAAGAAATAAGTTAGGATTTCTACGCCAAATGACTAATCTTCAATAGTATATTTTTATTATTCATTAATTAATTTTTTATGTACATATTTTTGTATTATTATTTATTGTATTTACGTTTACATTTAATTATTAAATAGGTACAAAAAAAAATGTTTCATTACTCCTGTTCTCTTTTTTCTGTACTTTTTAAAAAAATTCAGGAAAGAACAATTTTTTTCTTTTTTCCTTTTTTCTGTTATTTAATGACATTTTGCGGCTTTATTTAGCCACATCTTCAGATTTGTATATATTAGGACAGACCTTAACGTTATAATAAAAAAAACAATCAAAGAGTAATCATCAAGAGGTCAGGAATTATTACAAAAAATAGTTCCAGTAAGTAACAAATATGTTTAATAAGTAAAACATTGGTTTATCAAAAAAATAATAATAAATATATAATAATAATCATTAATTTATTAAATCTTCAGTAAAAATTATAAAAGTTAATGTTCAATATTTTAATTTTGATTCAGTAAAAACTAAAATTATATAGTTAATGGAAATATTCTTTTTTATAGAATAACTTTATCAGATTCAGTGAAATGATACTACTGATTATATTTTAAGACATCACACCATTAATTTAGTATTTAAAGAAAAACAAAAAGTATTTAAATAAAAGTATTAATCTATATAAGTAATCATATAAGTAATCAAAGTATTAATTTAAAAGTATTTAAATAACAAAATAAAAATAATAACGGATATTTGTTCTTCCCTATTCTGCCATTATGGGATAAATATTAATTATTAAATAGAAAATTAATAAATAAGTTACTTTACTTTAATAATAAATAGATAATATAAAATTACTTATATGTTCTTTACTTTATTTAAATACATGTTTTGTGTCAGGAATCCTAAATAAATTTCATTAGAAATTTAATTATAATTGTATTATATGAATAAGTATTTCTCTAATTATTTCCTTCAACAGTCAAAACATAAATCCTGTATTTTCTTTAATCACTTGAAATTAGATGAATGTAAATATGATATGTTCTGTCAAAGAACCAATTGTTACCATAGTAATCATTTACTGTTTATCAGAAAACTCAATTGGTTTTGTAAAATGTACATGTAGTAGTGTTTAGAAGGTACTTCAATGTAAGTCCAAAGTAACTTTTAAAATACCGTTCGATTTTTGTAGAATCAGTTTTTTCATTCCTGTAAAATTAGATTTTGTGGAGATATGACCATTTCCAAATTGCTGATTCAATTATACTTCCAAGACAACATAAGTTAAGTTAAAAAAATAACGCAAGATAGTTGGCAATCTCTTCATGCAGTCAGAATTCTAAGACTAAAAAATATATTCATAATGAATTTAAGCCGTAAGAAGATATATGGACTAAGTACACAAAACATAAAAAATATTTCATTCATAACCAGAGAAGTATTCAAAGATGTATGGAGAAGAAATTTAAACATTAGAATTAATGCACCTAAGAAATTCTACGGTTAAAATACAAAGCTAACTCTAAAATGCAAGGAATAAAAGTCATTAATATTTCTGATTGAAAGTCATACTAAAGAAGGCTAAACAAATTTTAGAGAATTTTTTTCAGAGCAAAGGTGTAATGGTGAAACTGGCATTTCATGTTTGGTTGAGCAGAATGTATTCTAAATATACCTAATGATAAAAATTACTGTATATAAATAATCATTAAGTAACTTTCACTGAGTATGAAACCAATTCAACAGATGTTGAATTGGTTTCACACCCCCGCGCCCCACCTTCACGCCCCCGCTCTGGGGCGTGGAAAAAGGTAAAAGAGGAGCAAATGAAATAGCAAATACTTGCACTATTATTTAAGAATTCTAAACTCAAGTCAAAATACATCACCATTTAGTTTACATTGTGAGAATTGCCCTAAACAGAATAAAAATCACACTTTTACTTTTCATTTGCAGTCTATTTAACAAAAAGGTAACGACCACATATTTATTAACAGGCAACATGTGGTGTATATGTGAGTAGCCTATGTTCAAATGACAATAGAAATAACAAAAATTAAACTAGTATGACTCTCAACCTCAATAAATTACACGGCATGAAAATTCAAGAATAAATCCTAAACCATACAGAAAAGAATTAAAAACATTTAAGGTATTCTCCAGAAGTGGATCACGATAATATGAAAAAATAGCATTCTATTTGAACATTTGGTAAAACTTTTCATAGATAAGGAGTTCAATATTCAAAAAGACAAATTTAAATATTACACTAATATATCTTTGATCCCAGGATCAAATAGATATACTGTGATTTTATGTCCAAATGTACAAAGAGCAAAGATAATTCATATATTGAAATTTCTCTACAACAACCATTTTAGTCTCACCTACTATTTCTTCAGAAAAATACAAAGACCATTCAAATTAAATGCAAATTGACCAACAAATTAACTTCAATTAGCTGTGAATTGAAAATAAAATCAATGAAGAAAGGGAAATATGTTTTAAAGATTTTTTTTTTATTGTCTTGTTTATGTAAACAACCAAAAAAATTTGTCTGAACAGATGTACTTATTAATTTATTGCAATTGCACCAAAGGTTATCTGCGGCAAGAGTTCACTACTTAAACTTAAATAGAGTAGATAATTCCTCACCAATATCATAATTTACTTAATTTTTCCAAGTTAAATTATGATAATAAAATGAATTTAGTTGAACAAAATTAAAAAGAATCATAATCCAAAAATATGGAAAAGGAATGTTAAACAAGCTAGGATGAGTGGACTAAGCTTTGTACAAAAAGAAGTCAAACTTAATTTCTGATAAAAATACAATTTAGATAATCGTTGCTATATGAAATGTTTTAAAAATTAAAAAATTAAATGAAGATTTTAATTATTTAAAGGGTTCAGAAACTAAAGACACTTATATTCACGTTCTTAAAACCTCTTTATCTCAGTGTTCAGTAAAACACGATATTGTAGAAAATTCAGAGTAACCAAAGAACTATAAGAAGGACAAGTAATACCCATATCTATCATTTATACGTATTTATTTTTTTGTTTTTAAAAGAAAATGATGCAATTCTCAAAAACCGGTTTTTTCAGTAAAAAAAAAAAAAAAATTGTTTTAAATTTATACTTAACACTTATATATTAATTCATTATAATGATTTTAATGTAAGCAAAAAGTACACAGCAAGTTGTATTTACCGGATAAAGGTCTGGCATCACTGTTGCCTGAGTGGGTGCAACTGCACGATAACACATGATATGCTGACTAAACATTTATGTGCATTGTGCACTGTCCGATTGGTGCTTGGTGCGTGCAGTGCACCCAGTGGACCAGTCTTTATCAGACTGCACATTTGTGCAGTCTGATAAATGTGCAGTCATTTTTCAATGACTATATAAACAAATGTATGTTGAGATTATATGATGAAATTCAGAACCAATTTCCATGTTTATTATTTCGTGGAACAGACTACAGTGTTTATTCCCGATATTATTGTAATTTTTATACTGTTAAAAATATCGATTTGTAAGTATTTTCATTTATTTATTTTTTTTAGTCCAAAACGTCAGATGTTTGGAATTATTTCAAAAAGGTTGAAAAAGATAAGACGTGTTGTAATTACTGTAATAAAATGTTAATTTGCAAAGGATCATCCACAAGCAGACTTCAGAATCATTTAAAAACAGTCCACAAAAAAATAACGAACAAAAAATCATCTGATAACGGCTCAAGTTCATAAAAACAACTCAGCATCTTTAAATTCTTGAAAAGGAGTAGTTTAGAAGAAATTGTATCAAGACTTGCTGACTTGGATAGATTAACCATTAATAGCATTACAAGCTCGTTCATACGTGTCATTACAACGAGGCTATTCCTTACTACAAAACAACTCCCGAGTAATGAATTTTATTTATTAATTTTACAAAACTATCAAAAGTGAAACTATAAATGAATTAGATTGTATGAAGGATGATGGGAAAAAATTTTCTATAACTCTAAATGAATGGACTAACAAAAGAAATCACAGATATTTGAATATCAACGTACACCAACTTGAAAAAGATTTTAATGTAGGATTAATTCCGATAGCAAGTTCTTGTGATGCTAAGATAGCATTAAAACTGGTTTCCAAGAAGCTAAAGATTTTTCATTTGGATCTAGCAACTGATATAGTTGCATAAACAAATGATGGTGATGCTGTTATGAAAAGGTTTGGTCAAATATCATCAATAATTAATCAACTGTGCTATTCACATGCCATACACTTAGCAGTTACTGATATATTATATAAAAATAAAAATCCTGTTAAAATAGATGTAAATGCTACAAAAGAGGACCCTGAAAATAACGAGTCTGAGGATGACTATAACGAGTTAGACCCTGTTGACATGGATGATAATTATAGATTACTTATTCCTCTATTATTAAATAATTATCAAAAACTTATTTCTCAAATAAGAAAAATTTGCAAATATTTTAGAAAATCCCATCAGAAATAGCATTCTTCAGAATTATGTGAAACAGAAATACAGAAAAGAATTAAATCTGATTCTTGACTGTCACGAGATGGAATAGTTTAAAGGCCACATTAGAAAGATTTGTACACTTAAAAGAATGTGTTGTTTTAACTCTGAATGACCGTAATGCTTCACACATGTGAAATGAAGATGAAGAAGAATATTGCAAAATTGTAGAGCTTCTTAAAGTTTTAGAACCAATAAAATTAGTAACCGAAGCCTTAGGCAGGCAAGACTCAAATTTATTAACATGTGAAGGCATATTTGAATTTCTGTCTGGTGAATTAAAAAATTTTAACTGAAATTACTTACAAGTTATTACATGCTATAAACACAAATTGAAGAAAGAAGACATGGAATTAGTAGCACTTCTCTACAAAATTCACAGACCTTTTGAACAATCTTCTAGTAAATTTCTTCCATTATCTGCAAAAACTGATATTAAGTTATCCAGACAGATATTATAAATATTATTCTACAGAAGATGACAGCGATGTTAAAAAAAATTATGAACAATAAAATTAAGACATAACAATGTTGAAAAATGCTTAGCAAAAAATAAATATCTGAAAGAACCTGAAGAAGTGACTTCCTCTAGTCCTCAAACATTAAAGGAGTTTCTGATCTTAGAAGCAACAAATAGAAGAACAAAAAATTTAGATTTATTATTTAATGCTTTAAAGACAATTAAGTCCAGTTCAGTAGCAAGTGAGCGAGTTTTTTCTATTCCTGGTAATTTTGTGTCCCGAATAAGGACATGACTAATCAATAAATCCATTGACATTCTTTTCTTTTTGAAGTCATATTTTATTAAACAAAGAAATAAGTAAAATAATAATTTACATAAGTACAAAACATTTGTTAATTTCTGTGATTTTTTAAGGTTATTTTTAGGTTAAAAGGGTTAATTTTTTATTTTAATAATTTTATGTATGTACATATATGTACCTTATTTTCCTTTTTTTGGATTATTATAAATAAAGAGAATTAAAAACTTCTATTTTAAGTTGTAAATATGTCTTGTTTTTTGTCTGTAAAAATTCTACTGATTTCATGGAAAAGTTAAAATTCAAAAACTGTTTTTTTAAAAGGTCGTTTTTTTTATAAACCCTAGTATTTATAATGCATCTGATATGGATCAAAATGAGTAAAGTTTGTCAAATAACATTTATACTTGTAGCATTAAATGAGGTAAAAAAAAACTTTTTAAATATCTATCAACTATTAGATTTAGGCAAGTCTCCAAAAGATAGATGGAGGCCAACAATGGAGTGGTAATGTGATACAATATTTAAATATTTATTTACTTTCTATAAACTTTTGACTTTTATTTCATTTTTGTATTTATATTATAATTAGTAATATCCAAAATTACTGCACCCTCTTTAGTGAGTAGCAAATTTAACAAAATTCAACAGATTTGGAGGTGGAAGAAAATATTAATGTCTTTTCTTTGTAATTCAGTAGCATTTAAGCAATGGAAGGAACACATCCCAACCCTGTAGGGGAAGACACCCGCCTAGTGACGTTCCGGTTGCCCCCCCAACGTTCCTAAAATGGAAGGAACACAGTGAGAACTGTGTAACAACCTTAAACCAAAAATAAAAATTTCATACTCATAACATTTACATTTAATCATAAAAATTCAATCAATAGCTGAATTAACTCTAATTAGTTATGCCATAAAAATATTCGGCATGCTGTTTTAAATTACTCTACAAAACAGTGAACTTCACTATTTTATCAGACAATACTTTGCTGAAGAGAACATGCAGATACCTCTGCAAACCCTATTCAGTGCAATCACTTATTATCGGGCAGTAACTGATTACTCTATATATAAATAGCTCATAATTAAAATAAACTTCAGAAATTCTTTTTTTAACACAAACCTTTGATAAAATATTTCTGGCACATTCACCATGATAATATTGGGTTACTGTCCTACATGAATAAAATTTGATACATGACTTCTGTTCAAATTATGTTCCTTAATATTACAGTTAATGCTTTTCCTTGAAATAAGTTACAATCTGAATAATTTGTATAAGAACAGTGACTAAAGATTACAATCACATATAATACACTGTCACAGTCAGTTTGATTTTCACTTATGTAATTGATTTAAACTTCCAAAAAAGGATCCAATATTTGTTGGTTATACACTATCATATAATTTAGAAAGAAAAACATAAAATTGTATTAGGTAAATTTAAAGTAACAAATAGAGACACCTAAGTTTTTAACCACAAAATATTTTTATCTATTACAAAAATATAAACCAACTTTTGTGGCATATTATATAAAATATAACACTAACTACACAGAGATATGTATGTGAAAAATGATCTAAACATTAAGTTAATTTCAACATCAATAACGAAATTATACTTAATACTACTCAGTTCAGACTACAACAACAAAGGTAAAGAGTATAATATATGAATTAAAATGTTTATATATGTATTTTAAGTAATTATTTAAATATTATAATATATAAGTTGTAACGGAACCAACAATGAAAAAATTTATTACAATGTGTCACAACCTGAAACAAAATACACAGCTACTTCTTTCTGTTCGGTACTAACCACACAAACATGGCAAGACGAGAGATAAAGTGGTTAAACTATTATTTTGCTATCATAAGCAAAAATTTAAATGAAATAAGTAAAATGGATGAAAGTTGTCTATAGCACAAATTACACTAAAAAGATATAGTGAATAAAATGTGGAATCAGTGGATTGATTTTGCTATTCCCATACATCCAGTTGCATCAGGCCCACCTATAAACCATGCAGAGTATTCTCAAAATAACAGCAATAAATGGCAATATGAAAATTAACATGTCCTGTAACAAATGTATGTAATGTATGCGAGTAATTGATACAGGATCTACAAATTCTGTAATAAGAAAAGGGTTAATGTGACACAGCAACTGTGACAACAACATCAATTTTTATAAGAATCTTAGACCATTTACTAAATAATAAACCCTACTTAAATATAATAACCCAGCTATAAAACTACTTAAACTTCAGATCTAATCCGCATGCTAAATAATCATTTATTTACATGAAAAGGTTAAAAATATATATAACTAAAATTACCTGCTATTAATTATTATATATATATATATAGATTTCTTTTGTACACACACACACACACACACACACACACACACACACACACACACACACACACACACACACACACACACACACACACACACACACACACACACACACACACACACACAAGAGAGAGAGAGAGAGAGAGAGAGAGAGAGAGAGAGAGAGAGAGAGAGAGAGAGAGAGAGAGAGAGAGAGAGAGAGAGAGAGAGAGAGAGAGAGAGAGAGAGAGAGAGAGAGAGAGAGAGAGAGAGAGAGAGAGAGAGAGAGAGAGAGAGAGAGAGA